>NC_138550.1:150692406-150898255 GCF_964273705.1 Natrix helvetica | reverse complement strand
GATGTTGGATAACCATTTGTCTGAAGTGGTATAGGGTTTCCTGCCCAAGCAGGGGGTTTTTATTTTTTATTTTATTATTCACACTTATAGACCGCCCCCTCTCCCGGAGAGGACTCGGGGCGGTGTACAGTCACTAAAATACATTATAAAATACATACATAAACAATTAAATTAATACTGGTGAAGGAGGTTATGAGACTGTAATCGAATAATAAATATAATACGTTAAAAGCCTATAAAACCCTTAAAACCCAATTAAATAAATCCCGGGAGGTAAAACTAAGACAGTGCCAGGCCAGCTGATTGAAATAGGTGAGTCTTTAACTTTTGCCGGAAGGAGCGGAGGTCGGTGGTGGTTCGAATGTCTGGGGGGAGGTCATTCCAGAGGGTTGGGCCCATCACAGAGAAGGATCTACTCCTAGGTGTCGCCCGCTGGCATTGCCTAGCAGACGGCACCAGGAGGAGCCCCTCCCTGTGTGAGCGGATAGGTCGCAGGGACGTGTGTGGTAGGATGCGATCCTGGGGTTGGACTAGAAGACCTCCAAGGTCCCTTCCAACCCTGTTATTCTATTTTTTAAAAAAATAGAACACTGTTATAAGCCAATGTGAATGATTGCCTGTAGGTTCTGTCTGTCTGTCTGTCTGTCTGTCTGTCTGTCTGTCTGTCTGTCTTTTCTTTCTTTCTTTCTTTCTTTCTTTCTTTCTTTCTTTTCTTTTCTTTTCTTTTCTTTCTCTTTCTTTTTTCCTGTCTGCAAGTTTTAGCAGCAGGAGCTTATCTTAAAATTCCCAATATAATGTTTGATTCTTGGTATCTCAGATGATGAGTACGGCGTTCTTTTGTCTTAAATGGAATGAAGTCAAAGGCATTTTTATGCAGACTCAAAAAGCCATGCTATCAAAGATTTATTTATTTCTCCTTTTAAAGAATGATTCAGGAGGGGAGTTATCAACATTCTTGGAAATGTCTTTTGCTTTTCTACATTACATAAGTTTCTGCACCGAAAAGAAAGGAGAAAGAACCCTCCTGGATTTCATTCTGAACAGCGGTGTGAGTTATTGATCTTATGCAGTGTACCTGATTAATATTTCTCTTCAGTTGGTTGTAGAAATGTATCCTGGCAAAAGAGTGGAAAAGCTACAAGGTTGGCTAATGACAAAACTGTCTGTAACACAGTACTCTAAGCAAGCAGACTTGAAAATGTGTTCCTGTAGTGAATCAAGGGAACATTACATACATTTGACTCCAGTCATTCTTTAAAAGAAGAACACTTTTTTTCTGTTTGAGCTTCTAGCATTGTAACCAAAGCTCAAATTTGGCAAGTCCCCCCCCTTTTTTTTCTCCTCTGGGGAGCAGAAAGTAAAACTGCTAGATCCCTATATAAATATGCTTAGTGCTTGTTATGAAAAATATTTATGTTAAATCAATTTCAAATTTCTGTTGTGTCCTTTTATTCTGTGAGTTTGCATATTGAAGAATGTTAATAGAATAGATAGATATAATTCTTCATTGGCCAATTGTGATTGGACACACAAGGAATTTGCCTTTGGCTCATATGCTTTCAGTGTACATAAAAGAAAAGATA
Organism: Natrix helvetica; assembly: GCF_964273705.1. Lineage (NCBI taxonomy): Eukaryota > Metazoa > Chordata > Lepidosauria > Squamata > Natricidae > Natrix > Natrix helvetica. Next base: position 150,896,672 of record NC_138550.1, on the reverse strand, counting down.
CATTCATTACGAATCATAAGGTACAGCACTTCATGATAGTCATAGGGTACAAATAAGCAATCAAATCATACTAGGAATCAAGCAATATAAATCGTAAGGATACCAGCAACAAAGTTACAGTCATAAGTGATAGAAGATGGGTGATAAGACCAATGAGAAGATTAATAGTAATAGTAATGCAGACTTTGTGAATAGTTTGACAGTTTTGAGGGAATTATCTGTTTAGTAGAGTGATGGCATTTGGGAAAAAACTGTTCTTGTGTATCGTTGTTCTGCTGTGCATCATTTTGAGGGTAGGAGTTGAAATAATTTATGTCCAGGATGCGAGGTGTCTGTAAATATTTTTACAGTCCTCTTTTTGACTTGTGCAGTATACAGGTCCTCAATGGAAGGCAGGTTGGTAGCAATTGTTTTTTTTTTTCCTGCAGTTCTAATTATCCTCTGAAGTCTATGTCTGTCTTGCTGGGTTGCAGAACCAAACCAGTTACATGTTCTTGCTTCTGAAACTGAACAAGAGTTATCGGTTTGGTAGAAATAGGGCTCTCTGAGAAATAAATGGTCTAACTAACCCCCAAAAAGCATCATAGATCAACCTAGAGTTTTCACATGAGTCACAAATGTCCAGGCTCATATTATCATATATCAGACATATTAGTAAAAGATTGCTATAGCATTCTAGAGAAAACAGTAATTCTGGGAAAAATGGAATAAAGAGAAGAAGCAGAGAACCGACAGCAAAATGGTCTCAAGTACAATATGGATGAGTCACTGTTGGAGTTTGAATGATCAGATTGAAAGCAGATCATTCTAGGGAAAATCTATGCCATTGCTAAGCATTAATACTGAGTTAATAAATTTGACATCATCAAGATGCAATGTTATTGCTTTGGGTTAGTTTGGTAGTGCTAATTTTTTTCCTATTTGTTTATATTAAATTGATTGATATGGTCATCAGTCTGAAAACCATGACACTGTTCGTGTAGCATGATACCACAAAGTACAAATCAAACACTATAAAAACAACAACCAGAACAAAATGTACTCCATATGGAAATTATGGGAACTAGCCACTAACCTATCTGTACTCAACTAACTTCATAACCTCCATGTCTGAGAATGCACTTATGCTGCTGTAAGTCATTCCAGAAAAAGCAACATCTGCTTTAAGACATTGCATACAGATGTTCCATTATGCATTATAAAGATATTGCACAGTTAAAATAGCTAATCAAAATTGTACAGGGGAAGATAATATATGCTGCCACTATACAAATGACTGCATGGAAAACATTATTTTCAAAGATCTCTAGTGGAATAATAATAATAATAATAATAATAATAATAATAATAATAATAATAATAATAATAATAATAATATATTTATTTCTTAGCCGCACCCTCTCCCGAAGGACTCGGGGCGGCGTACAATGAAACATACGAAATAAATATGTGAACAAAACAAACATATAACAAAGACATACACTGAAACATACACAAGGAGGAGGTCGGCTGATAAAAAACAATTAAAATACAGTATTTAAAACCCCCTAGAAATTAAATATAATTAAAATACCCAGTTAAAAACCTGTCAGGAGCGATATGGTTAGATCAAAGTTGAGCCAGGCCAGCTGCTTGGAATAGGTGGGTCTTAAGCTTAATACGGAAGGAGCGGAGGTCAGAGGTATTCCTAATATCCGGAGGGAGGTCATTCCACAGGGCTGGGCCCGCTACAGAGAAGGCTCTACTCCTAGGCGCCGCCCCATGACATTGTCTAGCGGACGGCACCTGGAGGAGCCCCTCTCTGTGCGAGCGAATTGGTCGCAGGGATGTATGGGGCAGAATACGATCCCGCAAGTAACTAGGTCCTAAGCCATGGAGCGCTTTAAAGATAGTTATCAAAACCTTGAAACGCACCCGATAGACCACAGGAAGCCAGTGCAGCTCGCGCAGGAACGGTGTCACATGGGAGTACCTAGTACTCCCCATAATTACCCGCGCGGCTGCGTTCTGGACCAACTGTAGCCTCCGGGTGCATTTCAAGGGAAGCCCCATGTAGAGAGCGTTACAGTAGTCCAAGCGAGACGTCACCAGCGCATGAGTGACTGTGCGCAAGGCGTCCTGGTCCAGTAGGGGGCGCAATTGGCGCACCAGGCGAACCTGGTGGAACGCCCCCCTTGCCACGGCTGTCACATGGTCATCCATGGACAGCCGGGCATCCAGGAGGACGCCCAAATTGCGCGCCCGCTCCACGGGGGCAAGATGAATGCCCCCAATGGCCAATGATGGAATTAATTGGCTGAACCGGGGGGCTGGTACCCACAGCCACTCCGTCTTGGAAGGGTTGAGCTTGAGTCGGTTGTCATCCATCCAGATCCGTACGGCTTCCACACACCGGGACATCACTTCGATGGCCTCGTTGGGGTGGTTCGGGGTGGAAAAGTACAGCTGAGTATCATCAGCTTACAGATGGTATCCCACCTCGAAACCACGGATGATCTCACCCAGCGGCTTCATATATGTGTTGAACAGGAGTGGCGAGAGGACCGACCCCTGTGGTACCCCGCAAGTAAGGGGGCGTAGGGTCGACCTCTCTTCTCCTGTCAACACACGCTGCGTCCGGTCAGAAAGGTAGGAGCCGAACCACCGCAAGACGGTGCCCCGGACCCCCAACCCCTCCAGCCGGCGCAGCAGGATACCATGGTCGATGGTATCAAAAGCCGCCGAGAGGTCTAATAGGACCAGGATAGAGGAACAACCTCTATCTCTGGCCCTCCAGAGATCATCCACCAACGTGACCAAGGCCGTCTCCGTGCTGTGACCGGGGCGGAAGCCGGACTGGCGCGGGTCTAGATAATCATTTTCCTCCAGATGTCGTGGGAACTGGTGGGCCACCACACTCTCTACAACCTTCGCCAAAAAGGGAAGGTTGGAGACAGGACGATAATTGGCCAGCTCCAAAGGGTCCAGGGAAGGCTTCTTGAGCAAGGGTCTCACCACCGCCTCTTTCAAGGCGGCCGGGAGAGACCCCTCGCTCAACGAAGCATTCACTAGGCCCAGGAGCCAGTCTCGTGTAACCTCCCAGGATGCCAGTACAAGCCAGGAGGGACACGGGTCCAATAAACATGTGGTGGGTCGCAGTCGTCCACGCAATCTGTCCAAATCCTCGATGGCAACCAAGTCAAACTCCTCCCAGATCGGAACCTCAAGACTCGCCGTGGGCGTCTCCACTGGATCACTGACAGGAAGTAGATTGGTTTTATTAAATTTCCATTTTGTTAAGCTTACCTGGTGAACCTGGAGATTTTAAAAAAATAATTCTGAGGTAATACCAGCTGTTCTCTTACAATTTTATTTTTCTATGTAAATTCAACATGTAATATTATTTATATCATCTCATCTTTTGAGAGATTCCCTGGAACATATTGGAAGAAGAAAGAAGGGACCAATTTATATGGACCTGAAATTAGATTGAATGTACCAAAAGAACAGAGGTGTTTAATAGTACGCATAGCTAGTGCTATTTATTTTTACTCAATAACAATGTTTTATAATACACTCCAGAATGAGATTTATGAAACAATCTCATCAGAGAGCAAACACGTTCCCTAAATTTGATTTGCGACTTTTTAATAATCTAAATAGCATGCATTGTAACATGGCTGCACAGATGTATAACTCAAATCATGCAGATGCTATTTTTATTGGAAATATCCAATTGCATCATTATATAACCAAGCTAGGATATTGGAATATATTCTTAGTTAATACATTACTTGGGTCTATATTCCATGGCATTTGTGAATGTATTTTGTAAATAGATGCCTAGGGCATGTTTAATTATTCATAAAATTGATGATTTAATTAATGTTCTATAAAGGAATTTGAATATGTCATTCTCCACTTTATCTCACAGCTTTCTAATGAAGTTACAAAACAGTGTAACAGATATAATTTTGTAGTTAGAAAAAATGTTTATAATAAAAGGACAGCTACACATATACTGTAATTTTCTGATCTTCCTGTGCTGAGAATCTCTCTGAATTTTAAATACAATACTAAAAAGAATATGCATGTTGTAATTAGACTACCACCTGCAAAATAGTTATATTACTACTAATCACAACCTTACATTCATTTTTTTTTACTTCTATACAATTTAATGTACACTGAGAAAAGGATGGAAGTATTAGCAGGCAAAATAAAGCAAAAAGTAATGCCATATATTATGGTGATGACAAATAGAGAACTGGGATTATGTCAGCAAATGTCAACAAGACTGCTACCCAAATGGGATCCTAAAATATTACGGTGATTCTGCTTATATTATAAACCACTCTTAAAATATCCTATACAAAATGAGTCCCCCACCACCCAAGGGAAAAAGGGTGAATATTAGCTTAATATTTTGAATTAATTTTTAATTGTTTTGACACTACTCAGAGACAGAATGGCAGAACGAATTATCCACAATTAATTAATTTATTTACCTAAGACTAATTTAAATGTTATCGATTAAGAAATTTAAATATTCAAAGTTAATTATTTAGTATTTTGCCATTGGCTTATTTAGTATACATCTTTTGTATTTGTGTGATTGTTGGCAAGAATAACAGAATAATATTTCTGTATGCATGTAAAATTTGTCTCCAGATGGTTTATTTTTTTTCCTTCCTTCCTTCCTTCCTTCTCTTCTTCCCCTCCCTCTGTCCCCCCCTCTCTGTCTCTCTCTCTCATTGTTTTTGGAGAATTATGAATTGTTGCTTTAGAATATACAGGTTTAGTTATTCTGGGTTGGTCCACCAGTTCACTACAAAAAAAAAAATCTTCTGGAATGGAAAATGGAAGCTCCAGATGTCTTGGGACTTTTTTTTAGCATAGATTTATATGATTAGAAAAAAAAATGGAGAGTTTTGGATTTTCACAAAATATTGCATTTCTGGGATAGAACATTCTGCCCATTAATAGAGGGACAGAATAATATCAACACAAGGTCACTTGACTACCTCCCATTTCCCCCCCTCCCTCTGAAGTTACCATCTAGTTACCATCTAGACATTATTTACCATCTATTTACCACCTATTACTTACCATCTTCCTCTGAAGTTACCATCCAGACATTACTTACTATTATTTACCATCTAGACTTTAAGACTCTGGTCCTTCATTGAGACCCTAGCCCTGCCGGCTATGACCTATCAACTTTGTTTTATCAGTACCTTACCCTATTGGGACTTTTAATAACGTATTCGAGGTTAGACTTGCTCCGCCTGCGGGAGGCCCCTCTCTCGCAGGCTTGGCCCTTGGCTCTTTCAAGGGCCCGCCTCGAGGACGGGTTCGTGGACCCCGAGAGGTGCAGGAACCGGAAGCTAAGGGGATTTTTAGTAAAATGTTTTTTATCTTTTTTAGGGGGTCCCAGTGTGGGGGGGAGGGTTAATCAGACCGGGAGGAGGGCCAGAGCCGGACAGACAGGTGAGTCCAGGAAGGACGGGGATGCGGTGGAGGGGGGGAATATAAAGGTCACTAAAGCAGAGGGTTGTCCTATTACAACGGTCGCGGGGAGGAGGGGATGCGAGGACAGGATAAGATCCCAAGGTCGGTTGGGAGACCGCGGCTGTTGGTTACGCCCGGTCGCTTGCACCAACCCCTGCAGTCTAGGTGGACAGGTCCTACAGAGCCAGGGCCTGCGGCTGATGCTTTGCAACGCAAGGTCTGTCACCAACAAGGCCCCCCTCATTAATGAGTTGATCTCAGAGGGGGAGCTAGACCTTGCAGGGATAACGGAGACCTGGTTGGGCCACGAGGGTGGTTTACCCCTCGTGGAAATGTGCCCACCGGGTTTCCGGGCATTCCATCAGCCTCGGGCCCTGGGTAAGGGTGGAGGGGTGGCGGTGGTTATGCGGGAATGTTTAGAGCCGAGGGAATTCACTGTCCCTCAGATACCCGGGTGTGAGTCCCTTGGTGTGAACTGGGGCCCAGGGAGGCAGTGGGGCTTGCTGATTGTATACTTGGCTCCTCGCTATGCATCAGCAGCCCTGCCCGAGCTCCTCGAGCTAATCTCAGCGACGGCAGTTGAGACTCCCAGACTTTTGGTCATGGGGGACTTCAACTTGCCGTCAACGGGAGCGGCTTCCGAGGTGGCTCGGGAGTTCATGGCTTCCATGACGGCCATGGACCTGACCCAATTAGTACAGGGCCCCACTCACGAAGGGGGCCACACACTGGACCTCATTTTTGTATCTGAACAGTGGACGAGTGATCTGGGAATAGGGGATTTAGTCATCACGCCCCTGTCATGGTCAGACCACTCATCCCTCCGGCTGGACTTCCCTGGCGCTATCCCCCACCGCGAGGAGGCGGAACCAGACTCTATAAACTGGTACCGCCCCAGGCACCTGATGGAATCTGATAGATTCCAGACAGAGCTTGGGCCAATTGCTGTAGCCTTGTCCCGCTCCCGCTCCGAGGACCTGGTGACCGCCTGGAATAGAGCGACGACTGGGGCCTTGGACCGGGTTGCGCCTTTGCGACCTCTCCTGCGGCATCGACCCACCCGGGCTCCTTGGTTTACTGAGGAGCTTAGGGTGATGAAGCGTCACAGGAGACGTCTAGAGAGCAGGTGGAGGTCCTCACGCTCCGAATCTGACCGAACACAGGTAAGAGCCTATTTGCGGACTTACCTTGTGGCAATAAGAGCGGCCAAACGTAGACATTGTGCTGCTCTTATTGCGTCCGCGGATAACCGCCCTGCCGCCCTGTTTAGGGTGACCCGCTCCCTTTTATCGCAGGGGGCGCGGGAGACACCCTTACAGGGTAGAGCAGAGGAGTTTGGAGAATATCTTCAGGACAAAATCGATCAGATCCGGAGCGGGTGGGCCTCCGTCAGTGGACCAGACGAGCTGCCAACAGCGAGTCTTGAGAGACCATTCTGGGAGGAGTTTGACTCTGTTGCCCCCGAGGATTTGGACAGGTTGCGTGGACGGCTGCGACCTACCACATGTTTAACGGACCCGTGCCCCTCCTGGCTGGTACTGGCAGCCTGGGAGGTGACACGAGGCTGGCTCCTGGGCCTGGTGAACGCCTCATTGGGTGAGGGATACTTACCTACCGCCTTGAAAGAGGCGGTGGTGAGACCCTTGCTCAAGAGACCTTCGCTCGACCCAATGGAGCTAGCTAATTATCGTCCAGTCTCCAACCTCCCCTTCGTGGCGAAGGTTGTTGAGAAGGTGGTGGCGCAGCAATTTCCACGACACCTAGACGAATCCGACTATCTAGACCCACGCCAGTCTGGCTTCCGACCCGGGCACAGCACTGAGACAGCCTTGGTCGCGTTGGTTGATGATCTCTGGAGGGCCAGAGATAGGGGTTGTTCCTCTATCCTGGTCCTATTAGATCTCTCGGCGGCTTTTGATACCATCGACCATGGTATCCTATTGCGCCGGTTGGAGGGGATGGGAGTCGGAGGCACCGTTTTGCGGTGGTTCGGCTCCTACCTCTCCGACCGGAAGCAATGTGTGTTGACAGGGGGGCAGAGGTCGTCCCTGAGGCCACTCACTTGTGGGGTGCCACAGGGGTCGGTCCTCTCGCCTCTCCTGTTCAATGCATATGTGAAGCCGCTGGGCGAGATCATCCGTGGTTTTGGGGTTGAGTACCACCTTTACGCTGATGATACTCAGCTGTATATTTCAACCCCAAACCACCCCAACGAGGCTGTCGAAGTGATGTCCCGGTGTTTGGAAGCCGTCGGGGTCTGGATGGGGGACAACAGACTCAAACTCAACCCCTCCAAGACTGAGTGGCTGTGGGTACCGGCGCCTCGGTTCAGCCAGCTGACCCCATCGCTGGCCATAGGGGGCGAACAGCTGTCCCCTGTGGAGCGGGCGCGCAATTTGGGCGTCCTCCTCGATGCCCGGCTGTCAATGGAGGACCATGTGGCAGCTGTGGCAAGGGGGGCGTTCCACCAGGTTCGCCTGGTGCGCCAATTGCGCCCCCTACTGGACCGGAGTGCCCTGCGCACGGTCACTCATGCGCTGGTGACGTCTCGCCTGGACTACTGCAATGCCCTCTACATGGGGCTTCCCTTGGGACGCATCCGGAGACTGCAGTTAGTTCAGAACGCAGCCGCGCAGGTTATTATGGGAAGTACTCGTTACTCCCACGTAACACCTCTCCTGCGCGAGCTGCACTGGCTACCTGTGGCCTTTCGGGTGCGTTTCAAGGTATTGATTACCATCTTTAAAGCGCTCCATGGCATAGGACCTAGGTATCTGCAGGATCGCATCCTACCACACACGTCCCTGCGACCTATCCGCTCACACAGAGAGGGGCTCCTCCTGGTGCCGTCTGCTAGGCAATGCCAGCGGGCGACACCTAGGAGTAGATCCTTCTCTGTGATGGGCCCAACCCTCTGGAATGACCTCCCCCCAGACATTCGAACTACCACCGACCTCCGTTCCTTCCGGCAAAAGTTAAAGACTCACCTATTTCAATCAGCTGGCCTGGCACTTTCTTAGTTTACCTCCCGGGGATTTATTCATTTTAATTGGGTTTGGGGTTTTAATAAGCTTTTAATGTACTATATTTATTATTCTATATACAGTCTTGCAACCTCCTCCACCTACGTATTTAATTATTTAACTGTTTTATGTATGTATTTTATAACGCATTTTAGGGACTGTACACCGCCCCGAGTCCCTTTCGGGAGAAGGGGCGGTCTATAAATACGAATAATAAATAAAAATAAATAAATAAATAAAAGGTCAGGTTTTGAAGCTGAATTTGAATTGCACATAGAAAAAATATGTTTTAGATCGGTTCTGCTACAGAGTACAATAAATCCTAGGCAAACTGGATGATAGAAGCTCTCTGAAGTACATTTGGCAACTTCGTGTACTTTTCTATTTAATGATTTCTATGATATCATTCTGTTGCTTCATCAAAGACTGTGGTTTGATTAGTACTTTTAGTTCTATGTCATGATGGTTTAATATCAACCATTGGTCTGGCTTTTTGATGGAGGCAGAATGATTAATAATTTGTGTAAGAAGGGGCTGTTTGTGATGCTGTACTGAATTTTGTTTTTACTCCAATCATTATGCAGTGATGCATTCCATTACCCTATTCTGAATAAACCAAGCCTTTTGGTCTAAGTCTAAATTATTTGCTTAAATTTCAGTTTATGGTAGACGACATTTTTTTTTCCAAATTAGAGAAATGACTACATTTACAGATTCCTGGCTTGCATCTGGGATTAACTACATTTATCAGTATTGGTTGTCAGAAATATATCTGCTGCATATAATGTGGGTTGCAGATATAAAAATAGCACAAGATGAAAACATTCAGGTGGACATGGATATGATTCATAACTGCAGATTCTCATTATTTTATAACGATGAAGCATTGAGGGCTGTTTAAACTGATTTTTGTAGCAAATTAAGGAAGAATAAAACAATATGATCCTTTGAGACGTATCTATCTACTTTCTCTTTGAAATACAGCTCCATAAGACATATTGTAAAAATTGCAGTTCCGTGATGGACCTGAAAAATTATCTCTCTCTCTATTTTTTTCATATTTCACAGGAAAGTAGATTTCTATTTTCCCCCCTCTTTCTTTCCTTGATGTAGTGAAAGTTATTCTGAAATGAATACAATCTTCAATCTGCTTTAGAGTTTCATTTTGGGAATCTTTCTGAGTTTCTGCACTTTTATGCATAAAAGTTCTTTAAATCAATCCATCAATAGTTTCCAAGTTGTATTTTAATCACTTTTTTTTCTATTAAATTTTAACCTGAGTGTCTATGAATGTCATAATTATCAATCAAACAAGAAATAATTGACATGAATATAGAGGGGTTCAGATGGTTTTATAATACTATTCAGAATTATCATAAAGTTCATGCATTTTTCTATTGTTTAATTTTAGATTATAAAGATTGTAAATATTGAAGATTATCCACTTAATTGCTTTTATTATCATGATCTGTCTTTGGACACTTTAGAGAAGTAATTCAGTCTAGTGTTAAGTTGTAGACCTAACTTAAGCATGAAGGTCGTTGGGTGACTTGGGGCCATTCATTTCATTCATCCCATGAAAGAAAACAAGAGCAAAACACCTATGAAAAATTTTGTCAAGAAAATTGGCAGGAAAGGCATTAAAAAAACACCTCCAAAGGTCTACATTCACCATAATCTCTCCAATGTCTCATATTACTAATACAAACCACCACATTAGGATCTGTATTTACTACAAATAGACCTCCAGTTATGACCACTCATTCAGCAACCACTTAATTTTACAATGGTACAGAACAAGGGAACTTCTGACAAGTATGAAACATTGCAGCCATCACAGCATCCCCACAGTCACATGATTACATTCTGGGCATGCCCTAATTCACAATCACAACATTGCAGTGAAGTACAATAACACGACTGCAACCTTTGCAATTGTCCCTGCAGGATTCTCACAAGCAAGGTCAATGGGGAAGCCGTTGGAGAAGGTTGCATGTTGTTCCTGTAAGTCACTCATGTTGCCTCAATGCCTGCCTGCACTCCTCCCCACCCCCACCCCCGATGTTCCTCAGCTGAGATTGTCACCTCTTGCCACTTAATGACCTTCATGCCCTGGGATTATAATGGAAAGCAAGACTAGCAAGTTTGCTATTGCTAAGCAATACAATACAATCACATCACTTAGCAGCAGCAAAACTAGCCCCAATTGTTATTATAACCCGAGGACTAGCTGTAATTCATGTGACTTATAAAAAGAAAAAAGAAACAGATTCTTCAGCTTTGGTTACAGACTTTTGACAAACAGCTTCTACTTGCTGCCTTTTAACTTGGATTGTTTATCAATGTTAAATGCCTGTACCTTGCTACTTCGGTTAAACATCTTTATGGGGGGGGGAGAGAAAGAGAGGGGGAAACAGGGGGAGAAAAGAGAGGGGGGAGAGAGAGAAAGAGAGAGGGGGAGAGAGAAAGGAGAAAGGGGAGGGGCGGAGACACAGAGGAGAGAGAGAGGGGGGAGACAGGGGAAAAAAGAGAAAAAGAGAGGGAGGAGAGAGAGGAGAGAAGGGAGAGAGACAGAGGAGAAGGGAGAGAGAGAGAAGAGAAAGGGGAGAGAGAGAAAGAGTCTACTAAACAATTCCTTCAGGAGCTATTGTGTAAATAAGTCCTTTAAGGACTATTTTGTTTATCTTTTTTGCTTGTTTGTTTAGGCTGGCATCTAAAATCATTCCGTTTCTTTCCTTTCATACACACATTCCTTAAAGTTTCAGTGAATAGTATTGTTTTCCTTTTCTCTGTAAGCTAAATAAGGCAGATGCCCATGTGTTCTTACTAGTAGCAAGCTCAAATCATTGTCTGTGTTAGGCTTGTGAGCCACATGTCAATCAAAGCCATATAGTAGTTGTAAAAGTATTGGATTTCCTCCATTGTTAGATATTAGCATATATCGTGATAAGTCTTCCCTCAGGTCCGCTCCTACAGCGGGGAACAGGTATTCATCTGATTGGTCAATGGGCGTGCCTCATCCCTATAAAAGGGGAACCCTCCGACCACAGGTTAAGCTGGATCACTACTACTACTAATAAAATGAGCTGTTGAGTTACTTCGTGTCCGCAGTCTGTCTCTCGTTGCCCAGATCCAACATTGGCGACGAGGGTGGGATTGAGAGACAGATAGGACGAAGAACGCTACTTCAAGAATCTCCGGATTTGATCCAGCCCAGGAATTCGGCAGAAATTCCGGCAGCCATCTCAGATCACCGCAGCGCGGCAAATTCAAACTGAGAAAATGGCGATGCATGCTCCCCCCGCTCCTTTCGACCCAGCAACCGACGAATGGGAAGCCTTCATGATTCGCTTCGAGTGTTTCCTCGAAGCAAATGAGTACACGGGGATCACCGATGCAAGAAAGAAAAATATCTTCCTCGGCTACTGCGGAAAGGAAGTCTTCAATACGGCCAGAGACCTCACCGCGCCTACTCCAATACAAGCAGTACCATGGGCGACGCTGAAACAAGCCTTGGAAACACATTACGCGCCAAAACCGTCCCGCCATGTCAGCCGCAAAGAGTTCAACATGAGGACTCAAAAGGCGGGAGAATCCATTAACCAATTTGTTGCAGCTCTACGAAGAATAGCAGCCCACTGTGAATACAGGGATTTGGAAGAGCATATCTTAGAGCAATTCATCTGTGGGGTAAGAGACATTTCGTTGCAAAAGAAACTGTTAGCCAACCCGAATCTAACCCTACAGTCAGCATTGAACAAAGCAAGAGCGTCGGAATCAGCGGAGAAATCAGCAGTGACCATACAACGAAGGGTCAACGAAACCCAGCCAGCACCGAGACAAACCAGAGTCCACTACGAAGACGCAAGCCCCGACTACGTGGATCCCGAGTTCGAGGACAGTCACCTAATGCAGAGCAGTCACTGGAGGCCTGGGGGAAAACCCGGATCCCGTTTGCCGCCCTGCGCAAGCTGCGGAGGGAATCACCCCAGGTCTACTTGCAGGTTCAGGAACGTTGTTTGTTCGCACTGCAACAAACTTGGGCACATCGCACGAGTGTGCCGGAGCGGAGTCCCTGCCTCACGGCAGCCACCAATGTACCGCCAACAGAAGCCCAACCCAGGGGCTTGGCGAAATCAAAAAGGGCGCCCAGAGAGAAATCCACAAGTGTTTACCCAGAGAGAAACCCCCCAAAGAGCTGAACGAGCGTATTCCCAGAGAGATTACTCACAAGAAAGTGAGCGAGCGTATCCCCAGAGAGAATTCACACAGAGAGCCGAAAGAGCGTTCTACCAAGACGCTCAACGAGAGTATTCTCAGGATATAGACGATGAGATAGAGTTGACCCAGAGAGAGGAGTTGCGAACGTATCTCACCACGATACATCAGGTCCGCCCTAAGCGGCCCAAAAGGCTGAAAGTCACAGTCCTCTTGGAGGGCTCACCCTGCGAGCTGGAGGTTGACACAGGATCAACCCTGACGATCATTTCATGGGCATCCATGAAACAGGCCATTCCCAGCCTCAGAAAGAGCCAACTGCGCGCTCCTGACGTCCTGCTACGAGACTACCAGGGGAACCAAGTCCCCATCGTGGGCCAAGGCACATTCCACATCCAGTTTAAGGACATCGAAGCCCAGCTGCCCGTGACCATCTCCAGCGCGCCATTACAGAACCTCCTGGGGCTTGATTGGTTTGAAGCCCTGGGATTAGAAGTCACCGGAATCAACGCCGTGAGAAACAGCAGCGCTGAAAAGATCTTTAAGGAGTTCGAGGATGTGTTCAGCTCCGGTCTTGGTAAGTATGTGGGCAAACCAATATCATTTAATTTAGACCCCAATGTGGCGCCAATCCGACTTAAACCGAGACGAGTGCCTTTTGCACTCCGCCCAAAAATAGATAAGGAGATAGATAAGTTAGTGGAACAAGGAATCCTTGAGCCGGTAGATCACGCGCGCTGGGAAACACCTATCGTAACCCCAGTCAAACCAGACGGATCAGTCCGCATCTGCGCGGACTATAAATGCACAATTAATGTCGCGCTACAACAGAGCGCATATCCTGTGCCCGTAGTACAGCACTTATTGCACTCGTTGGGGCCGGGAAAGGTTTTTGCTAAGTTAGATATGGCACAAGCTTACCAGCAACTGCCAGTAGATAGCGCCACAGCGGAGGCCCAGACTATAGTGACGCACAGAGGAGCGTTTAAATGCAACCGGCTACAATTCGGCGTAAGTATTGCTCCAGGATTGTTCCAGAGCGTCATGGAACGACTGTTGCAAGGGATACCGGGAGTCGTCCCATATTTTGACGATATCTTGGTGTCCGCTGCAAACGAGGAGCAACTAAACAAAAGAGTCAGATCTGTTTTGGCCAGAATCAGAGAGAAGGGCCTCCGCCTTAAAAAAGAAAAATGCCAAATTAACGTGCCTAGCGTAGAATTCCTGGGTTATAGAATTGATGGTCAGGGAATTCACCCCACTGAAAAGAAAATCAAGGCGATCCAGGACGCCCCCACACCACGAAATCAAACCGAGTTGCAGGCCTTCCTCGGACTACTTAATTTCTACAGCGTTTTTCTGAGACAGAAGGCGACCGTTGCTGAGCCACTACACCGTCTACTCCAGAGGAACGCACCATGGAGATGGGGACGAGCCGAAGCTGCAGCATTCGCCGGGGTAAAGCGCCTGCTCACCACTGACTCACTACTTGTGCAATACAGTCAGACCCTCCCGCTGGTATTGACCTGCGACGCATCGCCGTTCGGGGTTGGAGCAGTCCTCAGCCACAGGATGCCCGACGGGAAAGAAGCACCCATTGCTTTCTACTCCAGAACTCTTTCATCGGCCGAAAGGAACTACAGCCAAATGGACAGAGAAGCATTGGCTGCCGTTGCAGGTGTGAAACGTTTCCATGAATACCTCTACGGCCGCGATTTTGAACTCATTACTGATCACAAACCGCTGTTAGGACTTTTGGCGGGAAATCGCCCCACTCCGGTCTCCCTTTCTCCACGTATGACCAGATGGACTGTTTTCCTGGCTGCGTACTCTTACAAGTTAATTCATCGACCGGGCTCCACTCTAGGGCACGCAGATGCGCTCAGCCGTTGCCCATTACCAAACATTTTGCCAGACCCCACTCCAGAAGTACCGGTATTGCTCATTGACTGCTTGGATTCGGGACCGGTTTCTTCTTACGATGTTGCAAGGTTCTCCTCGAAGGACAATTTAATAAAACAAGTGCAAACTTGGGTATGGAGGGGGTGGCCAAAGGGAAATGTGGGCCCGGAATTCAAAATGTTTTGGTCTAAACGGGACGAACTCTCCGTGTTACAGGGATGTTTGTTGTGGGGCGATCGAGTTGTTATTCCTTTTGCTCTACGAAAAAAGGTATTGAATGCTTTACATATGGGTCATCCGGGGATCGTAAGAATGAAAGCGTTAGCGAGAAGTTATGTGTGGTGGCCCAATATGGACAAAGAAATAGAGGAATGGGTGGCCACTTGCGATCCATGCCAGGAGTCGAGACCAGCACCCCCGGAAGCGCCCGCCACAGAATGGGAGAAACCCAAGGCACCCTGGTCACGCATTCATATTGATTTTGCAGGGCCATTCCAGGGTCAAACCTTCCTCATAGTTGTAGATGCTTATTCTAAATGGTTGGATGTAGTCCTAATGACATCAACCACGGCAGAGGCAGTTATAAAGGTTCTTAGGCGACTTTTCGCCACCCATGGTCTACCAGATCTGTTAGTATCGGACAACGGGCCCCAATTCACGGCCATGCAGTTCGAAACATTTTTAGCAGGGTTGGGAATCAGACACGCCCTCATCGCGCCATTCCATCCAGCGTCCAATGGTCAGGCAGAAAGAATGGTGCGGTTCGCGAAAGAGGCCCTCGCCAGGATGGGCCCGGGGGATTGGCAAACACGCATTGACCATTACCTCCTCATTCAACACATTACCCCGAGCGCAACGACGGGTAGAAGCCCCGCTGAACTACTAATGGGTCGCCGCCTACGGTCTCACCTGGACAGGCTCCACCCGAATTATTCTACCTCGGCTCCCCCAGATTCTACAAGTAAGGTCAGATCTTTTAGAGAAGGAGACACTGTTTATGCTCAAAATTACACAGGGGGGACATTGTGGATACCGGCGAGGGTCATTGGCATCATGGGCCCTCGATCGTACTTGTTAGAGCTTGAAGATGGGCGGAATTGGAGAAGGCACATCGATCAGCTTCGAGGTCGCCTAGCACACTCCAACTTAAGGGATGAGGGCGAAAGTTTCCTGTCCACAGAAAGACAACCGCAGGGAAATTTCATCCCAGGAAACGACGACACCGGCGAGCTAAGCGGGGGACAGGACATCACGCACGCAGCTGAGCAACCCCCCGTCATCACAGCCGCGGAGCAAACCCCCATCATCGCAGCCCAACAAGATACCAGGGAAAAGAGCATCGAAAACGCAAGACCTCCAGAAACAGAAAAAGCACCCGATCCTGCAACCACTTCAAACCAACAGGAAACCAGTCCTGCAAGTACTTCAACGCAACCTGAACTCCGACGTTCCTCCCGAGCAAGACAAACACCCACCTACCTAAAGGACTATGTCACCTACCGCAACGTCCCATCTAGGAGGGGAGGGGTGTTAGATATTAGCATATATCGTGATAAGTCTTCCCTCAGGTCCGCTCCTACAGCGGGGAACAGGTATTCATCTGATTGGTCAATGGGCGTGCCTCATCCCTATAAAAGGGGAACCCTCCGACCACAGGTTAAGCTGGATCACTACTACTACTAATAAAATGAGCTGTTGAGTTACTTCGTGTCCGCAGTCTGTCTCTCGTTGCCCAGATCCAACATCCATAGTGAAGAAATGTTTAAGGTAGTTTCCCCCCCCCCCCCAGAATGGAACAATTGTGAATCTGTTAATGTTTCTCAGACAGCGCAAGTTAAACCTTACTAAAATGATTCTCAGCTTCTGGGGAATGCAGGGAGACATTCACAGCATTTGAATGGCAACGATATAGAAATAGTATCATGTTACTTTCCCCCACCACACATTCCCACTGTAGTGTATAGCACAGAGGCTTTCTGAAGGTCTCCCATTACTAACCATGTCTGATCCTGGTTACTTTTTAGCATCAAACAGAGTTTGCTGCCACAATATTTTAAATAAAACTTAAAAGTGATACAACACTTTGAAAGCCTTCTCTTGTGTGCCTTTCTAATATGAGGCATTGTAACTCCCCTTGTATCCAGCAAATGTTGCTGTCTACCATTTGGATCTGGGTTATTGAGTGATATAATCCAAGATTTTGAGGCACCACTATGATAAGAAGGCCAGCACTGCTGCCTCATATATAGACTAAATGAATTTTCCATCACTTTTATCCAAGGCAAAACAGAAATGATAACATTTTAGCACCTTTTCCAAAGCTTGAATCAATTTGATTGATCCATTCACTAAATTTTTCATAAGCATTAAATGTTCAGCATGTTAGAAGAATATTCAGTCTTCTGTGAACCAAACTCTCGGTGCCTTGATTATTTATGCACAAAGTCTATTCCACTTTTTTCATCTTCTAACCTTTGAACCCCCTAAATGGATGAAGTGGTCTCCTTTTTTCTACTTCTGTACCTTCTAAGGGCTTTCCCCAAGCTTATCCTTTTTAAATAAAGGAGAGCTAATTTTAGTTCCATTATTTGCAATAGATCCTTGAAAGCTGGTAGGCTTAGCTCTTTTCAAAGTAATTAATAGACATAAAGGACAATAAAACTGGGGAAAAAACTCTTTTTAGAAATGTTTATTTGAATTCATATAAAACTATACCTCCTGACCCTGACTTCACCTCCAGGAGCTTCAATATCATCCTAATTCCATGATTCCCAGCTAAAAAAATATAAATTTGTGCTGCCTCTTAAATAACATTTCCAGCTATTGGCTGTTTCAACACAACCAATGCTAATGATTTGTAAATTCTCTTGTGAGCTGTCTCAGTTACTGCTTATTGGTTGCCAAAGTGAGACTGGTAAAGAAGTGCTGATTACAGATTAACAGAGTTCGAAGGGACCTTTTAGGTCATCTAGTCCAACCCCCTGATCAACCAGGAGACCCTACACTATTTCTGACAAATGACAATCCAATCTCTTCTTGGAAGCCTCCAGTGAGGAAGCTCCCAAAACTTCCAAAGGCAATCTGTTCCATTGGTTGATTATTCTCACTGTCAGAAAATTTATCCTTATTTCTAGGTTGAATCACTCCTTGATCAGTTTCCATCCATTATTCCTTGTCTGGCCTTCAGGTGTCTTGGCAAATAGCTTGAGCCCCTCCTCTCTGAGGCAGCACCGCAAATATTGGAACACTGCTATCATTTCTCCCCTGGTCCTTCTCTTCACTAGACTAGCCATGCTCTGTTCCTGTAACCGTTCATCATATGTTTTAGTCTCCAGTCCCCTAATCATCCTGGTTGCTCTTTGCACTCTTTCTAGAGTCTCAACATTTTTTATAGTGTGGTGACAAAAACTTGATGCAGTATTCTAGGTGTGGCCTTACTAAGGCTTTATAGAGTGGTATTAGTACCCCACTTGATCTTGATTGTATCCCTCTGTTAAGGCATATTAGGATTGCAAGGATATCTCATGTGGGTTGCTAATTTGGAGATACATCAGATTTCATTTATATTGTTATGCTCATTGGACCCAATGCAGTAACTAGATTTGATTACAAATACAAATTCATCATGGGGCTTCTAATAATTTCATGTGATGAGTTATCTGAAAATCCAGCATGGATTGAACTAAAATATTTATTTCAGTAGTAATTTATATATATAATTGTAATGATGATACAGTGGTGGGTTTCAAAATTTTTTAGAACCTCTTCTGTAGGTGTGGGAGTGGATTGCTGGCCATGTGACTGGGTGGGAGTGGCTTGCCAGCCATGTGACTGGGTGGGCGTGGCCAACTTGTAAAATGTGGTGAAACCCACTTAACAACACTCTTGCTTAGCAACCAAAACGTTGGCTCAGAAATTCTGGCATTTGAAGCACGCAAGTCTTAAAGCTGTCAAGTTACAAGACCCTTGCACCCCTAACCCTTTAGAAAAAAAACCAGGAGTGTTCAAACTTGACAGCTTTAAGAATTGTGGATTTCAACTCCCAGAATTCCTCCTCTCGCTCTTCATCTTGATGATGTGCAGACGGGCGGGGAGAGGGAGCTGGAACCGGTTCTAAATGGCACTGTAGATTTGTGGAACCTCTTCTAGAGAAGAGGTTAGAACTGGCAGGAACCCACCTCTGATTATATATATATAAGTTCAAACTGGTATAGTTAGTTTATTGACTAGTAACTTGTGTCTTTTTAAACAGAGATTGAAAAAGAAAGTTGTGGAGATCCAGGAACACCATTGTATGGTATCAGAGAAGGAGATGGGTTTTCCAATCATGATGTGTTGCGGTTTGAATGCCAGTTTGGATTTGAATTGATTGGAGAAAAAACTATTGTTTGTCAAGAAAACAACCAGTGGTCAGCAAACATCCCTATATGCATTTGTGAGTATAAATTAATATATTCCAATAATTTCTAACTTACTGTATGTATATGTTACTGACAAACCATTTTAAACTAAAATCTTTTGTCAACTTTTGAAACAGCATCGGTTAAAGCCATGCTTACCTGCACTCCATTTTGTCGCTGCCACACTTGGGAGAGGGATGAGGGATGAAGCACAGAGGGGGTTGTTGGGTTGTGTGGTGTTTTAACTAGCTAGACATAGCAACAGTCAGACCCAGCGTGGGGATCAAGGTTGTAACCAGTGGTGGGTTGCACATTTCGTTACCACTGATTTGCCGCACGTGTGCCCGCCCCCTTTACATGCAGATGCATGCGAAACGGGATTGTGTGCGCCTTCCATGCATGTGTCCATCCTTCTGTGCATGCACTTTGCTCGGGTGCACGCCTTCCGCACATGTGCCTGGCCTCAAAAATGTGCCTAAATAGGACGGCATAGAGCTGGGGTGGGTGGGCAGGCCCACCCGTGATTTCCGCTACCAGTTCAACTGAACCAGTCCAAACCGGCTGAATACCACTTCTGGTTGTAACAATGAACATCTGCTGAAACCAGACCAATGGCAAGTTACTGGTTGACCAGCTCAGAACACCTGAAGGGGGCATGGAGTTTCAAGCCTTCTTATGATGCTGAAGTGTGAAAGTCCCATAGAACTATCTTTACCTCACTAAATGCCAATGCTATATACTCAATAAAGGGTTATTTGGCAGTGTCTCATGTGTTGGAGTACTGATTCAATTGGGTGTAGAGCTTAGAATGTTGACATCTTTTTTTTTAAAAAAAAAAACATTATTATGGTTTCATCAAACAATATTTGGTTTTTAAAATGTCAGTATTTATAATGTATCTTACGCATACTTTTATGGACAATTATAGGTTTATTGCTAAAAAAATTCCTAATAATGGTTGATGTGCAATTAAATTGTATATTTGTTTCAATTTCTTTGAATTTTTTACTATCCAGAAATCACTTTTAGTGCATACATGATCCTAGAGACTTATATTTTGCTTGCCTAGCACTAATTGCACCCAGACCAAAAATCACCTTTTTAACATCAACCAACCAACCAACCAACCAAATGCAATATAACTGGGGATTAGGCAGGTTTGGAGAAAGCCAAATAAGTATTTCAGCATTTTATAAGATATTTTATTTATTTTATTCCTTTTTAGTTATATAATATCCCCCCAACTGCTGCAATATAGGAACGCAAATTATTAGTAATTATGGTGACTGTGGTAAAATTTATCAATATAAAATGTTGCCTGTATAATAAGGACATTTGAAAAATCCTTATTAAACCAAGTCCTGCTTATTTGTGAGCTACAAATTACTATGGTAATTTTGGTCTCTTTACATGCTTGATGAATGATTGCGCATGTGAATAGCTTCTTCCCTCTAAGGGGTTAGATATAGGAAATAACCAGGCTGATTCTGAGGGAAGGAAGGGTCAATTGTGTTGTTAGTCATGAATCCCTGCATGTCCACAAGAGATCTAAGTCCAACCCATCTTGACTTCCTTTCTATTCTTAACTCCCATTAATTTCCTTCAACTGTTAGTGGTTCAGATTCTTGTAGAGAATTTAAGATTGCAATGAATCTCTATACTCATTTGAACTGCCTGAATTTTCTGATTTGCCCAGTGCTTGAAAGTGGGCATATTTAGCACTAAGTGGGTAAACCATAAAGCCTACTTTCATTTCATTGTAACATGATACAATACATGCTTTCTTCTACAATTTACAGTTAATAGGTATTAACAAAGACAAGAAAAGGATGTCAAGGACATCAACACATTACAAGTCGTGCCAAAGATACTGTTAGATCCTGAACAGAGAAGTGGGGGAGGGGGGGAAGAGAAGGGAATGATCATCATGTATATCTAACAATCTAAACAATCAATTATCTAAATGATAGAATATCATTGCCCTTTTTCCTATACTTTTTTTTCTAAAATAAAGCTTCTTAAACCAAGGAGAAAGTAAAAAATGGAAAGCCTTTCCATCCCTAATATTTTATTAGGAGAATAAGACTAGGAAGGATCTTCTTTTGTTTATAATCCTAATCATTCAGTACCAAGCACTGTTAATGTAGCCTAGTTTGGTGACAAAATGTCTGTAAAAACAAAAAACAAAAAAAAACCCCACCAAGCTCAGAGGACATTGGGAACTCCACAGTTCAACCCTGAGCTACAAATATTCTCTTCCATTCAGTAATAGTTGTTTGGTTCAGTTTTCATACTTCTCATTCAATGAAATATTGTACTTTTTCCAGGATGAATGGAATCAGATAATTGGTTCCTCCTAATGCATACTTTATACCTTAAATTCAGCAAATGGGGCTAAATTTAGAGTTAAACAATACCCGTAAACTTTGGGCTGTCTTTTTAAAAAGATTGTTGAATCAATCCTTATAAACCATTTTTAATTGTTTATCAGTTTATTTTGGAAAGTTATAAATATATTTATTATAATTGATATTAATTTATCAATTATTTTAATTGATAATTCTCTGGGGAAGTATGGTAACATTGTGTTTTATTTCATTGCAAACTAGTGAGAGGCATGATGAAAAAATTATTCAATAAAGGAATGAATAAATAAGAATATTGAAATAAAATATTGGGAGGAAGGGCTCAGAATATCAATTTTAGTTGGGTTCTTATCTCTTTTCTAATTTCTTTCCTGACTTTTGACAGTTCCTTGCCTATCTAATTTCACGGCACCAATGGGAACTGTTCTTTCTCCTGACTACCCAGAAGGATATGGAAATAATTTGAATTGTATCTGGACAATCATCTCAGACCCTGGGAGTCGCATTCATCTTTCTTTCAATGATTTTGACCTGGAATCTCAATTTGACTTTCTTGCAATTAAAGACGGTGATTCTCCTGATTCTCCAATACTTGGCACATTCACTGGAGCTGAAGTGCCATCCCATCTGACTAGTAACAACCACATTTTACGCTTGGAATTTCAAGCTGACCATTCAATGTCAGGCCGAGGATTTAATATCACCTATAACAGTGAGTAAAAGTGTTTATTATGTATTTAATAATCATATGCATACCTTGATTTATTAATAATTTTTCCAGAGATAGAAAAATAGATAGATGGATAGATAGATGGATGGATAGATAGATAGATAGATAGATAGATAGATGGATGGATGGATGGATGGATGGATGGATGGATGGATAGATAGATAGATAGATAGATAGATAGATAGATGATAGATAGATAGATAGATAGATGATAGATGATAGATAGATAGATAGATAGATGATAGATGATAGATAGATAGATAGATAGATGATAGATAGATAGATAGATAGATAGATAGATAGATAGATAGATAGATAGATAGATAGATAGATAGATAGATAGATGATAGATAGATAGACGGACAGACTGACTTTATTGTTAGTACTATTAGTAATCAAACCATATTAATTAACCTACTGATTATGGTGTCTTTTAATTTCTCCTCCTCCTCCTCCTCCTCCTCCTCCTCCTCCTCCTCCTCCTCCTCCTCCTCCTCCTCCTCCTCCTCCTTCTCCACTTCCTCCACCCCTGTCAGGGGAAAAAAACACCCTGTTAGAGATCGATGAACCGTGGCTGATTCCCTTCTGCATATCTTTTGAGATATTGAGAAAAATAAGTCTTTAAAAGTATTCTAATTAATAAACAAACTTTAATAATAAAATAAAACAGAAAATAACTAATTGGTTACATTTTGATAATGAAAGCTACGTTAGCCAAAGTTGGCTGCCGAACAAAAAAGAGAGGAATTTTTGGAATGTGTAACGCGTGCGCAATAAATCACTTTCAGATAAGAACCTTTTTTTGTTTTATGACCTGCGCAATAAAGCTTTCTTAGTTTAACTCTTGAGTGTCAGTTTAGGCAGTTCAGGCCTAGCAAACTTTTTAACATCGTGACACCCCTTCTTTTGCTAGTCTGGGCTGACGTCATCAAATCATCAATTAAGGCACATCTTCTTTCGCAGATATTCGTGTTGATTTGCGGCAAGTGGTTTGTTAAGCATGTCTGCGATCTGATCATGTGTAGAAACATATTGCAATTTAACAAAACCTTGCTTAACTAATTGCTTTGTGTTTTGATAACGAATGTCAATGTGTCTGGACCTAGAACCTGTAAAATGTGACTCAGAAATATAAACAACAGATACATTATCTTCCATCACAGTGATTGGTCGAATCGGACGTGTCCAGATATCTGTGATCAAAGCATCAAACCACGTTAGAGAATTACAAGCATCTGAAACACAAGCATATTCAGCTTCAGTAGATGAACATGAAACAAAA
The DNA here is from genome assembly GCF_964273705.1 of Natrix helvetica. NCBI lineage: Eukaryota > Metazoa > Chordata > Lepidosauria > Squamata > Natricidae > Natrix > Natrix helvetica. Next base: position 150,873,261 of record NC_138550.1, on the reverse strand, counting down.
CTCTGTTTTCTCACTTGCCAGTAAACAGGACAACCATTTAGGAACATCATGTAACCAGAAGTGCTTTTGCGTGACTTCTTGTCGCTCGCCCAGTCGGAATCGGCAAAACAAATCAGCTTTGGTTGATCAGTGTGTGTTGGTTCTAGCAATAACTTCATGTGCTTAGTGTGTTTCAGGTATTTCAACAACTTCTTAATGCATGACCAATGAAATTGTGTTGCCTTACCTACGTGTCGTGATAAAAGATTAACACTAAGTGCGATGTCAGGTCTGGTCCAACTACTAATGTATAATAGTGAACCAATGACTGAACGATAAAGTGTTTGATCCTCGAACTCAGGACTTGGTTCATGTGTTAAGTTGTGAAAATCTGTTTGCATGGGTGTCTTTGTTGTGCTAGCATCTTTCATGTTGCAATGATGTAGAATGTGGTCAATTTTCTCTTCTTGTGAAAGACTAAACCCCTTCTGTGTCTTTTCAATTTGAACACCTAAATAAGTGCTAATGTGTCCTAAAGATTTTAGTGTGAAGTATCTCTGCAAACTTTTAGCAAAAATCTCACTCATTTTCTTATTTGGACCAATATAAACAATATCATCAACATAAACAAGAATTATCTCATATGCATTGTTAGATCTTTTTGTGAACACGCATTCATCAGTTTCGGACTTAATAAAGCCCATTGAATTTAGTTTGTCAGTAAGACATAAATACCACATTAAACCTGACTGTTTCAGACCATAAAGACTTTTGTTCAGGAACCAGGTATCCCCTTCTTGCTTTCGGAATCCTGGAGGGCTTCTCACGTAGATCTCTTCATCTAGGTCTGCATGTAGATAAGCTGTGTCCACATCAAATTGGAAAACTTCTAAACCAAGAATAGTTGCAGTGGTTAAAGCAATTTTTACACTTTCAGTTCTGACTGTTGGTGAGTAAGTGTTTGTGTAGTCCTCAGGATAACGTTGAGCGAAACCCTGAGCTACCAGTCTGGCTTTGTATAAGGACTCACCATTCGGTTTCTTCTTGATTCTGTAGACCCATCGGGTGCCAATGACTTTCTTGTTTGCTGGAGGTTTTGCAGGTGTGAATACATTAAGTTTCTTTAAACTGTCCATTTCATCCTGCATTGCATCATACCACTTGTCTTGTTCTGAATCAGGAAGCTGTTTGATTTGTGTGAATGTCTCTGGAGGAAGAGTAACGTTGCAAATCAAAGGTACTGGTGATTTTGTCAGTTGCCATGAATAACGTTGTGGAGGGATTCCTTTTGTGGCCCTCTTGGAGCGTCTAGGAACAACAGACCAGTCTTCTTCTTCTTCTTCATCATCATCCTCGTCCTCACGTTCGTCGCTAGCATCAGCATCCGCGGCTTGAGAAGACGGAACATCAGGTTGTGAAGAACTGGTAGAAGGAATATCTGCCTGCGAATTGTCATCAGGCTGCGTGGCATCTGGAACACCATCTCTAGGAAAATAAACTTCAGGATCATTGGAATGAATCCTGGACCAGTCAATGTCTTCCTCAAAATTAGCAGATTGTGAAATGACAATCACATGTTTAGTATCAATGAATTTGTACCATTTTGAATTATCATCAATACCCATAAATCTCAGTCTCTTTGCTACTGCACCTCCCTTTCTTCTTTGACTTAAGGGAGTGTTCACCATAGCATATGAACCAAAAATATGGAGGTTCTTGAGATTAGGCTTGTAGCCATATAGCATGTAGAAAGGAGTTTGATTGAGTACACTGCTCCAAGTACGGTTGACAATGTAATTTGCATATTTGATTGCTTCACCCCAGTATGCGTTACTGAGATTGGCATCTTCTAGAAGACAACGCATCATGGTTTGTAGAACCCCTTGTCTTCTTTCTACGACTCCGTTATGAGCCGGTGTATATGGAGCAGATGTCTGATGAAGAATTCCATTCTTACGCATCCAGTCCTGGAAACGCTGAGACATGAATTCTGCACCACGGTCACTCTGGATTCTGGCGATGCGAACTTGGTATTGTGTAGAAACAAACGCTGCAAAGTCTTTAAAGATCTGAAAGGTCTCAGATTTCTCTCTCATAGGATATACAAATCCATATCTAGAATGATTATCTACAATTGTTAAAAAATACTTTCTGCCACCAAGTGTTGGTGGGAAAGGACCCACTATGTCAGTGTGTACCAAATCAAAAATGCGTGTTGACCGGCGTGTAGCGTGTTTGGGAATTGCAGCCGCCTTGGATTTAGCCTTTTTGCAAACCGCACAATCCAAAAACACCTTACACCCCTTTAGATCCAAACCTTTTGCGAACTCCGGCATCTTTCTAAGAACACGGAAACTGGCATGCCCCAATCTTCTGTGCCACTTGTGAATACACCTGGAATGCAAAGGTTTACCAGTTAGTGAATTCTCAACATTAACAGTTTCATGAGGACCCTCAGGCTTGCTTTGAGCAATCTGTTTCTGTTTTCTTTGTTTGTTGGCTTTAGGAGCCTTTGGCACAGTAACGCTTTCTCTCTCTGGGACAACTCTCTCTGGGTTTGCGTTGTGCCTTTTTGGAGTTTGCATACTTGCCTGTGCTTGCCCTTTAGGCTTTGGCTTTAAGTAATAAACACCACCAATCAGCATGGTTTCAGCAACAATATCACCATCTTTAACTAAGTAACTTGCTTTTTCGAGGTGGTGAACCTGGAACTTTAACTCTCTAGACAAGTGACTTTGACTAAGCAAATTACTGGTTGCTGAAGGTATGTAATAAACATCAGGGATGTGTGTATCGAGCTCTTCAACGTAAACAGTTCCTTTTCCCATAACCTTGCAAGTGTGGTTGGTGAAGGAATACAGTTCTCGATACTCGGGCTCTGGTTCGCCCATCTCTGTGAAAAGTTCCCTTCTGTGGGTAACGTGCACAGCTGCTCCACTATCTAAAGTCCACAAAAGACGTCTGTCGAACTTTGGATCAGGTTGTGGAACGTTGGTTATGGCCAGTGTTGCAAGCGGAGCTTGTGGATCACGCCTTGGACCACGACGACCTTGTCTTCCGCCTCTACCTTTGCCTCTGGAATCTGTTCCTCTGGGCTGGTACGTGGCGGGAGCTGGAACTCGTTGGGGACAATCCCGGGTGTCATGTCCCACACGGTTGCAGGTGTAGCATTTTGGCATCCTTGGAGCGTAGCCTCTTCCTCGGAAGGGACGTCTGGCTGGAGCCTTCGACGTTGGAGGCCGTTGCAGATGTGGGGTAGCTAACCTGATAGCTTCGTCTTCCACTAAAAGTCTGCAAACGTGGTTAACTGTGCGTTGAGCAATAGGCACGTAGTTAATCTTTTGCAACAGCATCTTTCCATTCATAATTCAATGAGTTAATGATGATGCTAATCATTTGGATATCATCGATTACATGGCCATTTTGTCTCAATTCACTTCTCATTCTTTTCAGTTTGGTCAAATGTCCACCAATTCGTTCACCAGGTTTCAACTTCGAACCATGGAACTCAGACATGAGCAAACATGAGGATTCAATTGAAACGGGCCTGTAGCAATCTTCCAAAATAGCCCAAATTTCTTGGGCAGTTGCATCAGGTGGAAAGATACCTTGGATCTCAATTTCCATTGACATGAGTAAAGTCGTGATAGCTCTGTTTTCGAGGTTTCTTATTGCAGGTGTCCAGGGTTGACGGGGAGGATCAAAAACCATGGAATATGTGCCTTCTCTTCGAAGCAAGAGCGCAATTTCACTGACCCAGGCTTTATAATTCTCTCCTGACTCCTTTAATTTGGACTCACCAGTCAAGGGGGTGACTGTGAATACCTGCTGAGGAATAATTTGTTGCTCTGGTTGCAAATCTGGTTGTTGAACCAGGGGATGCTGGGGTTGCATCATTGGCCTTTGCGTGGCAACATCAAATTGGCTTCCTCGAATTCGCCTTTGGCTTTGCCTTTTTTCATCTAGGGAGGATTCAACGCCGCCAGGGGGTGTTGAAGACTTAACCTCTGGAGACAAAGTTTTGGCTTCTAAAGGACTCATAGACATATCTCTGAAAATCTGGTCCAATTGCTTAATCTTTTGCTGTAATAATTTTTCTCCGCCAGCAGATGGCAGTGCAGCTTCACTTTTTGGCTGCCTCTCCTTTTTATACGTATGCGGAAGCTCGGTTGACTCAAAGGGACCACGTGACCTCGGTGACGTGTACATGTCTCTTTGTTCTAATTGACCAATGAACTCTGTGGGGTGTGTCTTAGGCTGTTGTTTTGAAGAAGACAAGATGGCGTCCTCAGACATTTTGGGAGTGGGGGAGCTTCTTCTACTTCGCCTTATCTCTTCAAAACACACTCTCGCCTCCTTAGCATATCTTTCTAAACGTTCTATTTGATCAAGATAGCTTTGCATTTCTTGCTCACCATCTGGGGGAATTTCATAAACTTTGCTTTCTGCGTGGGAGGATTTTAACTCTGCCGGCAGTTGCCGTTTAGACTTTTGCCGTTCATTAATTGTATCTTGATAATGAGGGACATTTACTGACCTCAGTCCGTAGATCTTGCCTTCTGTAACTCTTTCCCCCATTTCTGGCTCGGCACCTGAAGAATCTTGCTCCTCTGTGTCTGAGGGAATGGATTCTTTCGAGCGCTTTCCATGTCCGTGTTTTTTTCTTTTCTTTCTCTTCGACATTGCTAATTAGGCTTAGTCGGTTATCTTTAGATAGCATGAAGGGAAAATACAGCCATAAATTGTAGTCATCTCAGCTTGTATCATCAAAAAGCCAAAACTCTGCTACCAAGTTGTCAGCCAAACCTCTGCTACCAAGTTGTCAGGGGAAAAAAACACCCTGTTAGAGATCGATGAACCGTGGCTGATTCCCTTCTGCATATCTTTTGAGATATTGAGAAAAATAAGTCTTTAAAAGTATTCTAATTAATAAACAAACTTTAATAATAAAATAAAACAGAAAATAACTAATTGGTTACATTTTGATAATGAAAGCTACGTTAGCCAAAGTTGGCTGCCGAACAAAAAAGAGAGGAATTTTTGGAATGTGTAACGCGTGCGCAATAAATCACTTTCAGATAAGAACCTTTTTTTGTTTTATGACCTGCGCAATAAAGCTTTCTTAGTTTAACTCTTGAGTGTCAGTTTAGGCAGTTCAGGCCTAGCAAACTTTTTAACATCGTGACAACCCCCTCCTCCCCCTCCCTCCCTCCCTCTCTCTCTCTTTCTTTCTTTCTTTCTTTCTTTCTTTCTTTCTTTCTTTCTTTCTGTTTTCATCTAGGAACCACCATATCAAATATGTGTATCTTATTAATTTTTGATTGTTTTAATTTGCTTTCCTGCAGTATCTACTTCTAGTACAATTGTGTCACAAAACAGACTTGCTATGAGATGAATACCTGGCTTTATTTCCTTCATATTTTCAAGCCACAATATAAAAAAAAAGCTATGTTAATATTCTCACACCTTATAAAAATGGCAAAGAGAGTGGACATCTAATTTTATTGCAATGTATAAATTTGTGTTAATGTAAAGTAATGCACAACTGTATGATATTAATAATAATATAACTTTGTGGCTTTTCCAAAGTGACACCGGTGGCAAGAGCTGTTAATACTATGTTGTCAAATAGTAATTGTGGAACATTAAATTTAAATGGGCTCTGATGGATGTCATAGCAGATTGTTATATAAAATTACTTCAATGCCACAAGTGATTCAGGTTTTGTTCCTGACATGTTTCCAAATTTTTGCCTAGTGACAAATGTTGTCCTAAATTAAATTACAGTTCTTTTCCAATGAACTTTTAAAATTCATTTTTTGTAGCAGTTCTTTGTTCTTAAACTTGAATGATACCTTTTCATATTTTGAATTAAATTTTAAATTTTATTTTTTTAAAAAAGGATACAGGAGTTTTAGAATGTAACTGTACAATGAATAACCGTTGGATTGTGTGCATTATCTTATATAAATAATTATACTAGTTAACTTATCAGCAGTTACTCTTGTAGGTGAATGAAAATATTTGTGGATCATCAAACACTGACGACAATTGCAAAAGCTCTTTGGAGTTGCACTAATCACTCTTCCTTCCTCTCTCGCTCTCTCCTTTTCTCTTTCTCTCCTGAGAGAGATGAAAAACATACAACCTGAATCAGAAATTGTCACTGTTCTTGTTCTGCTTTTAAATTATGAACTGGTTGACAAATTGCTATTGCCCTCAAGCCACTTGACTTTGTCAACAGTTGACACTCTGTCTCATTCGTATGAATAGAAGAAGGGGTTTCTACTTAAAGGGTAATTTTATGGTAATTCATTGTTTTGGAATATAAAACTTTATGTGTTACAAAATTATTACAATAATGCCTTTAGGTTTAATGTTTCTAATTTTGCATCCACTTAATGATAATGGTAAAATTATTAATTTACTTTGCTTATATATGAATGCAAGATATGTTCCAACAATTGCCATATTTAGGACTTATCTAAATTTAGAATATGGAATTAACCACATAGTTACCAAATTAAAACAGACACCAATGTGGCTTTGGACAGTGTCTGTCTGTCTAGCTATCTAGCTATCTAACTATCTTTCCCCAAAAATAAGACGTCATTGGATAATAAGCTCAATCAGACTTTTGAGGAATGTGCTGAAATAAGCCCTCCCCTGAAAAGAAGCCCTCCCTGAAAATATTGCAACACAATAGTATACATGAGGTGACCACCTTGCCTCCTCCTGCACCTCAAAAATAATAAGATCTCCCCAAAAATAAGGTCAAGTGCTTATTTGGACCATCAAAAGAAAATAAGAAAATAAGGGAAACACATTAGCTATCTAGCTACCTATCATCTGAAATGTCATTCCCACATACAAAGAAGAACATGAGAGTAATTTTAATTATAAAATCAACCAACCTAATTTGCACGTCTTGAATTAAAGCATTTAAAATCAAGCCCTACCCATTTTTCCCTTTAAATTTTATAGTTCAGTTATTCAGTGGAGGAGAAATGAAGCCAAAATGTGAAAATTAGGAAAAACTTGTCAAAGCAAAGTTTGAAATTATTCATCAACTAGTGCGGAACTAATGCAACAAATATAATTGAGGGGAAATTAGTAAATTACAAAACATAGTGCATCTATGGTAGAATCAATGTTGATTAATTTAGAAATCAAGAAAAAATGCAATATATAAAACCTGGGCTCAAATAACTTTGAAATATAACTGATATTTTTAAATCTTTCCCCTATTCCTTCTTTATCTTCTTTGTGTTTTAAAGCATTTGGACATAATGAGTGCCCTGATCCTGGTATACCAATCAATGCACGTCGGTTTGGAGACAATTTTCAACTGGGAAGTTCTATCTCTGTGATTTGTGAAGATGGTTTTATTAAAACTCAAGGAAGTGAAACAATTACTTGTGTTTTGATGGATGGTAAAGTCATGTGGAGTGGACCTATCCCTAAGTGTGGAGGTATTTGTAACTTTTTAAATACCTTTTGTATTAAAGCTAATATATGTTGTATATTTGTTCTTAATCTGTAACCAAAGAGGTGGATTTCACAGCCATCCTTTTTTTTATCATGATGATGACGATGATGAAATTTGCAAATATCATCTGATATGATCATCTTGGATGATAATCTAAATATTGCATATATTAAACATTCAGTACAGGAAGCTAAATACACGCTGGTCTTTTTTCATATGTTTGTTCAGATTCCATATTTCTCAAGTGAAACAGCTTGGTCCATAAATCTATTTTCTCCTAAAATACTCAAATATCTTTACGCTGACTGGCATGGTAGCATAGAGGTAGAGCTTTTGCCTCACAATCAGAAGACTGTGAGTTCAATCCTAGATAATGGCAGATATTCACAAAGAGAAATATCTGCTGTGCACTCTGTGTAGGTGCCAGGAAGGGCATCTCATACCATTTATCAGTAGTATCATATAGACTCCTTAGTTAATTTATGGAAGAAAAATTAAAATGTCTTGAAGTTTTAGCTTATTTTTTTAATGTAGCATTAAAATTAAAACAGTGCTCTATTAATGTGCTCAATCATTCAGTTAATTTAGTAATATACCCTATCATGGTTAATTTAATATAATAACAACATTTTGCTTTGGCTGTTACTGTTTTGAAGGATAATAGAAATGGAGTGCTTTAAATAATTATTTATAACATTTTAAACGTATTAGGCACAGAAGTATTTCCAGTTACATGAAATTGTTCTACTTAAAATTCATTTCCTGGGAATATATAACAGATATTTCTCCAAAGCCCCATTTCTTATTTGATAAACAAATAACATATTATCATGCTAGGAATTATTTTTCTATACTAAGTATTATTTTTAATGCAATAGTAAATGTAATTTTATGTGATTAAGATTGTGATACTTGAACAATTGTGTTTTGATAGGATTTCAGGAATGCTCACTCTTGCAAAAGCTATTTCTGCTTCAGATAAACTTCAGTGAAACATTGATAGCATTCAGAATTATAATTCTAGCATGTTTAATCAAGTAAATGCAAGTAAAATAATATCCCATGTTATTTGGGTATATATAGCGACAGGTCGGATTTTATGTAATTGAAAGGTTTTCAAACATTAAAATGGAAACTGCTGGTTTTCTAAAATCTGTCTGTCTGTCTGTCTGTCTGTCTGTCTATCTATCTATCTATCTATCTATCTATCTATCTATCTATCTATCTATCATCTATCTCATCACACAAATTCCTCTGTTTCAGAGGATTAGAAAATATCTAATATAACATTTTTATTTTAATATTTAAAGAGGGGTTTTTTGTCTGAATTGGTAAAAAGTCTTGTAACAAAAATATTGTGCATATGGAAACATATGTCTTGATAAAGAAAAATGTTTCTGCAAAAGTTAGTTTTATCTTGTAAACAGATGGGGATAAAAATAATTATCTGGATCTGAAAAGAGATTTGACAAATGTCTCATTAAAGGAATAATGTATAGTTAAAAAAATAAGATTTTTTTAAAGATTGGTCCAATAAATCCTCCCAAAGATTTATTTGAACCAATATTTTTCAGTGTTTGTCAATGGAAACATCAGAGTGTACTATTAACATTCTTCCAATTGGAACATCAATTATTAAAATAGCAAACAAAATCATAATAATAGTACAAAACAAGGAATATTAGGAGGAAAAAATATTCCAGGTTTTATGATATTCCTAGATTGTTGAATGAAAATGTTTAGTCACAAGGGAGAAGGAAAATCTTATGTTAAGAATAATGATAGAGAATTCATGTTTCATTCACTCTTGGAAGACTGTATACAGTTCTGATAACATCTCACAACAAAACAGATTTAATAGTTGAGCATTATTTCCAACCATCAGAGAAGGCCATGGAGTGTTAGGCCTTTTCAATATCAGAGAAGATGGCACTGATTTCACTCAAGGAAATATAATGTTCCCTGTTGCTAAGCTTTTGTTAGCTGATGACACATTCTAAATTTTAACTGACTCCCAAGTTCAGAATTTATCTTCTTGCTCTCAAAACTGACAGTCTGTGCTGACTTTGACCTATTATTTTCAGTCATAGTTTGTGGCAGAAAAATGAAATCCAGAAAGCACACACAGGTAACTGATTCAGCTGAATTCATTAACTTCTTTATATACATAATAACAGATGAAGAAATGTACAATACCAATAGTAGATTATTTCAATGTGGTAGAAGTTACAAGCAGAACACAAGCAGGAGAGAACAATTAGTTTCATTTTGGAGTTCAGAGCAGACAGAGTAGTTTCAATTCGCAGCACCGACTCAGATCCATTTAAGCTCCCATTGGCTGATTTAGTTGCTATGCCTATTCATTGGCTGACCTTGTTACCATGTCTCTCCCGTCATGAATATTCTAACACTAACAAACTGTTGACTCCTCAATTATAGGATACAATTTATCAGGCTTTTGTTGCCTTCAGAGTTCATAACATCACCTAATAAAGATGAATGGGAGTAATTGAGGAGACACCAACTAATCCTTAATGCAACATTGTTCAAACATTACTCTATTTCATACTCTTCAATATTGAAGTCAGTTTGGCACTCAAGGCCAGTTACGGGCAGTGTAAATAGTAGATTGCTACCATGACCCATCATTGATCAATGTGAAGAACAAAATACAGCAGACAATTTTGATCTTACATTTTTACATGCAGAGATAGTATGTTCACACAGCCAAAAAAATGGCAGGTCATTAAAAAAAAAAACATCTAAATTGTATGATCTTTCAGGCACACTGACAACAAACTGCCTTGCGTGTTCATGAAAATGTCCCAAGGGTGCTTTTCCAAAAGATAACTGTATTTTTTTCCTTCCTTCTTTTAAAATGTTTTGCTTCTCATCCAAGAAACTTCTTTAATTTTCAAAGAAAAAAAAAAGTCCAGTTGCCTTTTGGAAAAGAGTTTTTGGGACAACCATGACTTGGATAATTGAGAAACTCCATAGATATTAGTTCATGGAAATATATTTCCCTATAAGAACAAGTCCAAGCACATGTTTTATTTTACTGAAATAGATTTCTCTACTGATTTTTTATATTATTGTAAGTATAATAGTAATATTATAAATACATAAAGGAGCTATTGCCATTTCAGAATCCATTCATCTATCTTTTTTTTTTTTCACAAGAACCTGCTATTGAGTCACTCACATAAATTAGCTGTTCTTTGCTGTGTGAGTGTGTGAGTGATAGGAGGGGGAGAATCCATGTTCAGGCTTCATGAAACTAAATAGGGCTCCAGAGAGAATGATAAAGTCTTGCCCCATTGCTGTAAAGTATGAATTATTTTCAGTTTCATTTCAGACAGCGTATGATGTATATATATATGAAAATGGTCAGTTTTGTGAAGGAAGATGTATGAGAAAGGGTTGGAGCATGTAAAATGTACAGTACAAATGAAGCACATTTTAGCATTTAAAATATTTTATTTGCCTATTTTGCTTTGACAAATTGAGATAATTTTTAAGAGCAAAACATTTTTGCTCTTAAATTATTTGAATCACACTATTCAAATAATTTAACAACCGGTTGCCTGCCCTAATGCTTTCTTCCAACAACCAGTTCACCAAACTGCTCAGAAACTTAACAACAGATTCTCCCGAAGTGATGCGAACTGGCTGAACCCCACCACTGGATGGGCATGTTGATGAAAGCATGATCACTTCAAATGTGACATCATGACACACATAGAAATGGCAATGGCACAACACAGCTTTCATCGGATTTACTGGTTGTGAGTGCCACTGCTTCTAGGCAACAGTTTGAATAGTCTTTGTAATAACCATGAAAGATCATTCAGTGTTAATATCCCCATACTGCAGTATACTAATTTAATGACTTCTTTAGAGAAGCACATTGCTTTTGTAGCTTGTTCGTTGTGATGGGATATAAAAATATAGCTCAGAAGTGAAACTGAATATCCTGCCCTTCAAAAAAAAAAAACACCAATCATGGGAAGGAGGTATTGAGAAATGGCAACAAAAATTTGAAGCTTATAGTAGTGATAGTAGGATAGGACCATGTTTCATTCTCCCTCCTGTTTCTCAGTTACTCCTTCCTTTTAATCACATAGAAGCATCTACAAAAAAAATACTGCACACATCCTTGAGTGGTAGGGCCATGCTTTAAAAGCAAATTTAAATAAATGAATACAAATTCTACATTGCACTCAATTGAATTAGTGAGTTGGTGAGAGTAATAAATTCTGAACTAGGGACTTGTTACAATAGCATAGCATAGCATAGCATAGCATAGCATAGCATAGCATAGCATAGCATAGCATAGAATAGAATAGAATAGAATAGAATAGAATAGAATTATTTATTATCCAAGTGTGATTGGACACACAAGGAATTTGTCTTTGGTGCATATGCTCTCAGTGTACAGAAAGAAAAATAAAATAGAATACATTTATCAAGAATCATAAGATACAGCACTTAGTGAGAGTCATAGGTTACTTTTAGGTTTAGGTTTATTTGGATTTATATGCCGCCCTTCTCCAAAAGGACTCAGGGCGGCGTACAACATTAAAAACACACATCACAAAAGTTAAAACAAAAGATTAAATCCATTTCCAAAAAGACCAAACCGATTTTTTTAAAAGAAACAATACATTTAAAATAAGTTAAAATTAAAATTAACATTAATAAGCAAATTAACATTAATAAGATTACTAATAAGCAATTAAATTATACTAGGAAACAAATAAAACAATACAAATTTTAAAGATATGAGCACATGGTTATAGTCATAAGTGGGAAGAAATAGATACTAGGAAGGAAGGAAGAGAAAAATAATAGCAATACAGTCTTAGTATGTAATATGACAGTGTTGGGGAATTAGCTGTTTAGCAGAGGGATGGCATTCAGGGGAAAAAAAACCTGTCCTTGTATCTAGTTGTTTTGGTGTGCATTGCCCTATAGTGTCATTTTGAGGGTAGAAGTTGAAACAATTTATGTCCAGGGTGTGAGGGGTCTGTAGATATGTTCACAGCCCTCTTTTTAACCCAGGCAGTATACAGGTCTTTGATGGAAGGCGGGTTGGTAGCAATTGTTTTTTTCTGCAGTTGTAATTATCTGTTGAAGTCTGTGTCTGTGTTGATAGAGGTGCAGACGACAGACTCAATAATCCTTAAATAATAAATAGTTATTCTACTGTATAGGATTGCAATGCCAGTTTATGGCTCCACTAGATTATTTCTGACTTTGCTTGATTTATACTTCACTTTGACTCAAGTTCTGAAGATAAGCTAGTTCCTTCTTTTCAGCCTTCCTTTCTACTGATTTCCTTTTATTTCAGAAATCTGAGCATGATGACTGTTCTACCCTGATAATAACAATGTGCTGTTTTCTTCTTTATAGCTCCATGTGGTGGACATTTTGCAGCCCCCAGTGGAGTCATCCTTTCCCCAGGCTGGCCTGGCTATTATAAAGACTCCTTGAATTGTGAGTGGGTGATTGAAGCAGAACCAGGACACTCTATCAAAATTACATTTGAAAGGTCTTGACAAAAGCTTTCTTTTTCCTCCTTCTGTTTTTTTTTTTTTTTTTTACTTTTAAACTGATGGCCAGGAGATTACAGCAGAAAAACAAAACCTTGATTTAATGGACACGCAGGGTAGGAGGGAGGTGTCCATTGCTTCTGAATGTCCATTAAATCCAAAAGTCTTTTGCACTGATGTATGTTCTTTTTTGTCATGACATCATTACAGATGACACAAATCAGGATATTTACAGTGATTTTCATGATTTGTGACCTCATGATACAAATAGTCTAAATGGGTGATTCATGCAATTATATCATTACATAGTGATGCAAATTGACATACTTACATAAATTTAAGAGAATTTTCTGCAAAGAATGCAATGCTTAAGAATGACTATTACATTTTTTTCTAAGATGCTCTGGTAAAAACACCTTGTCTGTTGAAACTGGAGTTAATTAAAAGCTTTTATTATTATTGATTTTGTACCAGAAGCCAATTTTTGTTAATGTTTTCTTTTATTTGTACTTCAGTGAAAAACTTGTAGAGGTGCCTGGGTCATTGAGTGTATAACACTGTTATGCAATGGATTCAGTGATAGAGGATATTTACTCTAATTTCATGACTTAAGGGTTTGATGGAGATGGAGTGGTTGCTACTCTTTTGTAAGCTCAAAGTGATGGAACATACAGGTTTTGAAAATTCTGTATGAATTCCCCACTATTCTGTAACATACTTTAATGATAGTGCTACAATTAGGATGTTCTTATATACAGGGTATTAGATTATAGTAAAGGCGTCTACCGAGATACTGTAATGTCAGGACAGAATACATACATATGTGTTTAGAAAATTGTCTCTTTCTTCAATATTTGTTTTTAGTTTTAATTTTTTAAAACTTTTTTGCTTGTACTCTCTTGCTTGCCTAAGACATCATAATAACCACAAACTAAGTCTCCCAATGGAACTTGCCTCCTTTTATTGAAATATAGTATTTTTATACAGTTTTTAAGTTTTGTAGTGTGTATTGCCCACTGAGAGTATGATCGGTGGTCCATAAATTTGATGAATAAATGAATAAATAAATTAAAACGCAAATGAATAACAACTTAGATGTGTAGATCCAGAACACAACCTTCCTTTGTGATACCTGAAATATCCTGATGGTTACTAATTAGTCATGATGACTTCATATTCTGTCCATTGATAAAGGCATTGTGTATTTCAATGGTATTTGCTGGAAGATAGAAAGAAATTACCATTGTGATTATCTATTTTTTGTGAGATTATCATAATTATCTTATGGGTCATTAAAAGATGAATACAATGGACTATGACTCTTCCTATGTTTGAAAAAAAATCTAGACAACTTAAATATATATTTAAAAAACCTAGACATCTTAAATAACAATACTTGAGAAGACCTAGTATGATATAGGATATAATCTATACAATTGTGGGTGTATGTATGCAAAATGTATCATTTTAAAACATGTCATAACAGTAGTAATTATTTTTAAAGATTATTTTTTTTTGCGTGGATGTGTGGATTGACAAAGGTTTAGACAGGATTTGTCAAGGACCTAGAATAGACAGGTGTTGCTGTTTGATGGTATCAAAGGTTTTATTGTAGGATGTAATAGGATGTAAACTGTTCCAAGTAAAGCTGCCATTTGCAAATGATTGGTGGTGATTTTGTCAATGGAAATGGTGTTCAAGTGGTGTTCCAGATGTTTTGGAATTATTGTTGCTTTGTTTTTGCTGCTGCTGCTGTTTCTTTTCTCATTCATCTTCAAAACTCTTTTTCATAATTCTAAAAGACAGTCCTCAAAAAGGATGGAAAGAAAGGGAAAGAACAGAAAGACTAAAACAGGAAAATTTACATTTTGATTGCTATTTTCCCCTTCTTTTCCCTTTTTTAAAAATTGACTTCACTTTCTCTAACCCTATGGTTCTGTACGTCATACATAAGCAATGCTTTGAGATTCAACTTTGCCCCTATATTCTTTGGAAGCTAGTCAGCACAACTTGAAATGTACTGGTTGCTGTTGTTAGTTGCAAAGTTGTGTCCGACCCATCACGACCCCATGGATTCCTCCAGGGCTTCCTGTCCTCTACCATCTTCTGGAGTCTATTTAAGCTCACGCTGACTGCTTCAGTGACTCCATCCATCCCCCTCATTCTCTGTCGTCCCCTTCTTCTCTTGCCCTCAATCTTTCCCAGCATTGGGCTCTTCTCCAGTGAGTCCTTCCTTCTCATTAGGTGGCCAAAGTATTTGAGTTTCATCTAATATACTGGTATCACAAACCAAACATCTGCTTTTGATTAGGTGGAGATGGAGATGTGAAGCTTCCCCAAACACACTCTTATTCTTACATTTAAAAGAAAGAAAGAAAGAAAAATGACTGGAGGGCCCTTGCGGGAATTACAGATTGCCCCAACCTGTTCTACTTTTCTTGTGTAGAAGGGAATATTGGTCTATAATAGATATATTTCCTTTACCACATGCTAAAAAACCCTTAATGCTAAACACTGAAAAATCAAAGAAGTAAATAGTTTACTTTAACATTTGCAAACAAAATTTCTCATGGAACTTTTCCATAATAAATAAATTCACAGAAATTGTAATTTGCTAAGATAAAAGTGAAAAGTTAGTTTATTTTATAGATTTTTATAGCCTATCACAATTCACAGACTCTCACCACATTACAAGGAAGTAAAAACATAACAACAATATACCCCCCAAACTGCAGCTACTCCTAATAATCAGAGTTCAATGTTTGATGGAAAATAATCTTTCTTGAACTGTTTCCTCCTCCAAATATCATCTGATGTACTATATATATGTATTTAAATATATGTAGTACATAAAGATAGTATATACAATGGAACACAATTTGTTTTTATTCTTACTGTAGCCTCAGTGCCTGTTCTCAGATACCTAGGACAGTGGAGACATTCATACAGGATGAATAACCAAGAATTTAAAAGTTTAAAGGTAGTCTGACTTCATCCGTTTTTCTTTCTTTCTCTGAATTGAGAAGAAAAATTAGTTACCCCTACAAATTTTCTCCTAATGATATAATTCTCAAACATTCTTTCTGGAAATGTAGCTTAGTTGACTGCTTCACTATATTGTTTCTCCTTTTCAATGATGCAAATCTACCTAAGCAAATCCCTGCTTTTGATGTTAAGCATTTGGCTAAACGATCCAGGTTAGCGAAATTCTTGAAACAGAAAAATCATAGTGAATAAAAGCTAATTTACATATTCATTTGTTTGTAGAAGGTCTGACATCCATTTTCAAAGCTATCTTTCAAATTGAAAATTCATGCAACTGATCCCAAATAAGACTCTAAGTTCCATAGCATAAACGTGTTTCCCTTTTTACTTCAATTGGAAAAGTGATGACATGATCTGTTAAATGTTACAGGTTGATGTATTTTCACAAAAATTGGAAACAACTAGAGAAGGTAATATGAATTAGAACTTTTATCTTAGCGTGACAATTGAAACATAATAATTACAGTTTAAATGCCAGTAGTTAATCAGCATGTTGTTAAGTACTGCATTAGACTAATGATCTTGGATTTTGCTCATGAAACAATTAATGCATTTCCCAGAATAATATTGTACTGTATATTTCAAATCTGATTACAGGTAAACTTAATGTTCTTTGGATTTTCTTAGTTGCTTGGATACTGAGGATTTTTTTTTTGCTACTTGCTGTGGAAAGATATTTAACCTGAGCTTATGCTTCTTTATAACTAAAGTATGTTTGATTTTCACCATGAAATCTCATTTAGTGAAGAGGCATATATGCATTTGACAATTAATATATTGACTCACTTTTCAAGAAATCATTTGCTGAATCAGATACATGCATTACTCTTTCAAATGCAATTTTGTCTTAGGCAATATAGCGAAAATACTTGTCTTCGCAGAACAGTTAGCATTAGTAATGTTCTTCCCAATTTTGGTATTTGTTTCTTAGTGGGCGTGGGGGAGTGGAGAAAATTGCTATTCAGTCGTGCCCAATGTAATAATTCATCAAGTGTTCTCTATAAAAACAAGACACTCAGTTTCAGCTTCAGTAAACAAAGTTCAAGAGGACAGATTGCACATTAAAAACCAGCTGCATTGAAATAATATTGTAATAATTCAATACAAATCTATTTTGTTCCCAAAAGAGATGGTTTAGAAGGTACTTTAAACTCACAATATACTCTTTGAGTGATTTAGAAAAAGTTAAGTTAGGTTTGGTCTGCAATCTTGAGGTTTTTCTGGACTGACAGCTCTTCTTGAAGAGCAAGTGGCAGTTGTGGTTAGAAGAGCCTTTGCACAGAGACATCTTGTCTGCAAGTTGTGCTCATTCTTAGATTGGGATCTGCTGCTCATAATCACTCATGATTTAGTCAGTTCCCAAAACTAAAAACTTCCATGTCAGAAAGGATGGTGAAAGGATTTGCTGGTGACATAACCTCTGCCTAAAGCAAGGGTGTCCAAACTTGGCAACTTTAAGACTTGTGGACTTCAACTCCCAGAATTCCCCAGCCAGCAGAGCTGGCTGGAGAATTCTGGGAGTTGAAGTCCACAAGTCTTAAAGTTGCCAAGTTTGGACACCCCTGGCCTAAAGGATGTCCAGTTGGGGCTCCTTTCCCATCCCTGTGAAGTTGCCCACAGAAATGGTACTCATTCATCTACTTGTGGTCACCTGGGTTGGGTTGGTGGGAGCTAAAGCATGTGACAGGAGCTCATCCTGCCCCGCAGCAGAAACAGATCTTTAACACAAGGCTACCAATCATCACCCAGTATTCTAACCTCATGAATCACGGAGCTCCCAGTTCCCAATTAGAGATCGTAATGCACTCCATGTGAAGATGTGCTTGAAGAGCATGCAGAACAAAGGTGGTATCCAGTCGGTTTGGGCCGATTCAAGTAAACTGGTAGTGGTGACCTGCAGGTGACTGCCCCACCTAACCACCCTGGCTCTAGGTACTCTATGGGCTCATGAAGTGAGCATGTGGATGTGCAGCGAACCGGTGGTTAGCTTCTGTGAAACCCACCTCTGATGCAGAAGCTGTGCTGTTTTAAATTGCAGCAACATAGGTAGTAATATTACGCCCGTGTAACATGGCTACTGTGTGGTGATTCTCAATAGACTTCTGAGTTCAATTCATCAGATTTAAAGCCCTACAGGGAACTGATGCATTTTGCTCATCCTACTAGGTTTGGCAGAGGGAGCATGCTCTTTGCAAACTGTGCATCTGCTGAAAGACACACAGAAATGTGTCTTTTTCTGTTGTGGTGTCTGCCTTATTCCATAGGCATCCCCGATAAAATGGATGGTCTCAATTCTGTTGGCCTTCAGGAAAGCAGTTAAGACCTGTTCATGAAGCTAGGAGGTATTGTTGATTAATGGATGCAAGTTTTATCCAGAACACAATCTGTTTTTTTGTTGTTTATTTTAGCTTTATTGTTATATATATATACATACATACATACATACATACATACATACATACATACATACATACATACATACACATATATATAAAATCTTATTTCCCACCCAGAAATGCGGGTTTGCCTTCCCGCAAAGAGTGGGCTACTCATAATGAAGACAACACACAAGGTTTTCCTCGAGGCATGAGTGGCTCAGAGCGTGTTCTGAACCCCCCTTTTATTAAGAGCGTATAAGGAAATAAAAGCATTCTGATATATTATTGGTTACATACAGCATTTGGCCTAATATGGTTATATTTAGCTCTACCTGCTTAAGCAGTGTTTTCAATATGAGTATCTTAACGGCTTTTACCACGTGTTTCCTAGGCTGCTGGTAACTTCCTCAGTCTGGAAAGTCCCTGTTAAGATGGTTTCGATAGTTATTGCCTTTGCAAGCACAGCTTTCTAAATTGGGCCCTCCCAGTGGGCATCCAGCTCAACCCGCGTTCAATACTCAATTTATTTCAGTCCCAAATTCCATATATGTGTTCCAATCAGGAAAACTGATCTGCACATATACCATGGCGACCTCGTTCCCACACAGAAATCCTTCAGGTAGATGAGCAGCCATGTAAATTTGTTTAAGAAACAAATATATTAAAATATTTGCATATCCATCTTACACAGGATGTAGAATAAATTGGAAGTGATAAATTTGCAGTGAGACTGTGTTGTGGCTAAGATCAAAATGTCCTGTCTTCGTAAATTGATGCTATCTACTTGGATATTATTTTGTTTCAGTAATTTCAATGAATATTTATTTCATAAGATTTTTACTTTTAGAACATTGCATTATGGCTTATTCAATAAATATTTGATTCTGAGGTAAAAGAAATGGTTTAATTATGATAAACCTATGTGGAGATACAGAAACCAATAACATTTCTGTTAGTCAAACAGGCTTAGATAAGCTTCATTACGTTCAGTTAGTTGATTCAAATCCTGACTGAATCCAATGTAATAACTGTCCAGACTTAGATATTTATACACAGGTTTCTAGATGTTTGCATTTGCAAAATATTTAACGTTATCATATTTCTTGTGACTAACTGAGATTAAATCATGGTAAAATGGAAATGTAAAGACACAATAAATCTCAATTGTCACATATGTATAGGAATTAAATTAAAATGCTATGATTCTTATGTGGTAAAGTTGTAGAAGCATTAGTTTTTGACTTGTGGTATTAAATGTGAAATGTCATGTACTGTTTCTGGTGTGTATTGCTTTAGATTTGTCAATAGGAAATTATAACTTGATTATGCTTGTGTCAGGGTTCCAAATAGCATCCAAAATTAAATCAGAGGCAAGTATTGCTCAAAGTTCAAGTTTATTTAGAGAGCCATATTGGCACATCTGGGAGAACCCAAATCTGAAAGCTTCCCAGTTTTCCCCACCCAATTGAAAGTTCACGATCTTGCCCCCACACCCACAAGTCCATCACATGGTCCAATATTTTACTGCCATGCTGGCAGCTCCATCCATCCAGTTCCGGTCAGGGGCAGAGGTGCAGAGACAAAAGGATGACCTTGGTTTTCTAGAAAGAATTTTGTTATGGCTACATACAGTAGAATCTAACTCTGTACAATCCCCCCTCCCATTTTCCCACAATAGAAAATGCATAGTAGAATAATAGAAAATGTGGCAGGCCAAAGATCTGAAAGGAATATGGCTGCAGGCCTGACAGCTTGCTTGGACTGGCAACAAATATTGTAGCAATAGCAATAGACATATATCATTTCAAAGGGGTTTATAGCCCTCCCTAAGTGGTTTTTACAGACTCAGCACATTGCCCCCAACAATCTGAGTCCTCAGATGTGGGTATCCCTGAGACGTAAACTCCAAAGGGCCTGAAATGTGACTCTGGATGTGCTACTCAGTCAGAGGGAATATCAAGGCAGCATCCCTGGCCATGTGATTGAATCTCCACCCATTCATTAAAAGGGGGTGAAGCTTTGATTGTGGCTTCCTTGTGACTGTAACTTTGCCTTTCTTGACCCTTATTGCATCTTGTAGATATCCTTGATGTATATTGTATATTGTGTATAGTATATTGCACATAGGCAGCATATTGTGTTTATTTTAACAACAATCCTAGAAGACATTGTTTACGCCAGGCAGGGATTACCTGGAATTGAGGCAAACATGCTGTTTTTTTCAGACAACATAGAACCTTGATGATTCAGCACCTAACTAGAGAAATGTATTTCGGTAGCTTAACAAGCCTTCCTAAAAATGGTTCAACCCTAGTGACATCTTAAAGAGCCAGTTTGTTGTAATAACAAATTAGAAACTGATTTAACATCAGTTCTAGTTTTGCCTCGGTCATAAAGACAGCTGGGTGACCGTGGGCCACTCTCTGCCAGCCCTAGGAAGCAGGCAAGGGCAAACTACTTCCAAAATCTTGCCAAGAAAACCTCAGGAACTAGACTAAAGCTAGTTGAATAGTCACCTCAAAACAAAATAAAACCTTATATATCAATGGAGATTCTCAGGCATCTAGGCCATGATTGTCCCAAAGGTGCTTTTTCAAGAGGTGACCCTGAGAAAACAGACAAACCCCCAAGTGGCCTCAACAGCTCCCTAAAAGATTAGAAATGACCAGCAATCTGCAAGGAATATAAATCTTTCCATTCCCCACCATCCAGCTTCTTGGATGAGAAATGAAACATCTTTAAAGAAATACAAGAAAGTCCAGTTGCCTTTTGAAAAAGCACCTTTGGGACACCATCTTTATACTTTAGCCAAATTATTTCAAGGAAAACATTTATTAAAATGATGTGCGCAAACAAATACCTGGAAAAGGATGATCTATAAATATAATTCGCAAAAGTTATTTCAGTTGGCAATATTTCACATACTCCTAGGATTTTTCCTCTAAGCTTATAGCTTGGTAGAACCCTTGTGAGTTTCATCACATGACTTCCCACATTATACAGTCCACTTGTAAAACAGCATAAAGGGGTGTAAATAAAGCATCTAAACACTATCACCATAGAAGTGAAATTGTTGTATCGCACAGTTGAGAGGCAAAATGCATGTGTTTAAAGTTGTTCAAAAACATATGGACTTCTGAGACATGCTATAGTAATATTTGCCATGGTTTAGAACAGCGATGAAATAAAGGAATACATTCTGCTCATCATTAGTATTTGAAAAATGTAAATGGAATAGGATTTTGAAGGACCTAGAAAACAAGATTTTTTTTTCAAACTGTAAATTTAACAATTTTCTGAGCATGCAGTCTTTGATTATATTTTATGTCTCTGTGTGCTTCTCAAACTTAGATTCCAGACAGAACTCAATTACGATGTTCTTGAAGTACATGATGGACCAAATCTTTTGTCACCACTTCTTGGATCTTACAATGGTACACAAGTCCCTCAATTTTTATTCAGTAGCAGCAATTTCATTTATCTCTTGTTTACAACAGATAATAGTCGATCTAATAACGGATTCAAAATCCACTATGAAAGTAAGTAATTTTTTTCTCCATATTCTTTGGCAAACATACTGTGTATTATTGTTCCCTGACTACATGAAATAAATACTGATATAAATATATTTCATAGTCTTAGCTATCACTTTTTCCTTGGTGGTTACAGGTTGTGGTCATAAGACCAACATAAACCAGGGAGATTTGGACCCTATTACCAATATATTTACTAATCATAAATATGAAAGATTGTTTCTTGCTTTATGTATAGCCACCCTGACTCCTGTAACCTTTAAGGTGGATGCTGAGCTCCTGGTTTGCTATATATTAGCCAAGTAATGATATAGGTCTTTAGTTACAATATCCTAGTTATCAGCATTTCCCTCAGGCATTTCTAATTCAGATATTTGAGTTGTAAAAAATGGATTGAATCAGCAATATTTATATGGGATGGAAAAGAGTAAATGCACAAATTACAACCTATGAGTAAAAAGAGATCTGGAAAATGTTTACTAGAGTGGAGTGTTGGGTCAAAACATTGACTGTCTTTTCAAACATAGCAGTCAAGATTGTAGGGGAATGAATGCTAAGTTTCCTCCACTTATGACCAAATAATGACAGCTTTCAAAGCATGGAATTGAAAGAATGGAAAGGTTGAAAGTTATCACGAATATCTCTATATTCATAATAACTTTCGACCTTTCCATTCTTTCAGTTCAATGGTTTGAAAGTTGTCATTATTTGCTACTTCCACTCTCTACTTTAGAGTGATGAAGGTAATACTGCTACACTGTCAAAACTGACTGTCCCCTCACTCTTAACTTTTTAAAAAAGTGTTGATATACTACTGGGATAATTATAAAGTTCCAGCTCAGGTCTTAGTGGCTTCCAAAGTCCATAGAATAGACTAACACTTTGATAGTCATGTCTCTTATTTGTAATGCATTCCTTCATTTTAAAATCTTCCTGAAAATGCATTACCATATTTTTCGGACTACAAGATGCACCAGAATATAAGATGCATCAAGATTTTGAAGAGGTAAATTTAAAAAAAAAGGTTTTTGCCCTCCCCAGTCCCCAGGAGCACTCTTCAGGCCTCCCAAACCCTTTGCACACCTTGTGGAGGCATAGGAAGGGCAAAAACAAGTAAAAAATTGGGAGTTTGGAAGGCCTGCAGAGTGCTCCTAGGAGCTGGGGAGGGCAAAAACCACCCCATTTTTGCAAAAAAATGAGGCCCATTTTTCACTTGTTTTCGCTTGTTTCTGTCCTCCACAGCCCCCAGGAGTACTTTGCAGGCCTCCCAAACCCTCTGCGTGTCAATTTTTATGAAAAATGAAATGCATGGGACGGGGTTTTGGGAGACCAAAAATGCAAAAATGCACCTTATTTTCCAAACAAATATGGTATATACTGGTAATGCTTGACTTACAATCATCCATTGTAAGTTACAACAATGTTGAAAAAAGTAACTTCTGAACTGAGCTCCCATTTCTGACCACAGCATACTTACAGTCATGTGATCAAAATCCAGGTGCTTGGCAACTGGCATGTACAAAGATTGCAGCATCCTGGGTTTATGTGATTGCCATCTGTGACCATCCCAGCCAGCTTCCTTCAAGCAAAGTGGATGGGGGACTTGGAAGTCTCTTAATGACCATATGATTAACTTAATAACCGTAGGGGGGGGGGGAAGCTTCATAAAATTGGGTGCAACTCACTTAACAATGACCTTGCTTAGCAAGAGAAATTCTGGTCCTAACTATATTCATAAGTCAAGGACTATCTCTATGTAGTTAAATGCTTCATTTAATAGAATAACAAAAAAGCAGAGTTGGAAGAGACCTGGGAGATTTTCTAATACAACCCCCTGCTCAATTGGGAAACCCTATACCATTTCAGACAAATGGTTGTCCAATCTCTTCTTAAAAACTCCAGTTTTTAAGAAAACCACAACTTCTGGAGGCAAATTGTTCTACTAGTTTATGGTTCTCACTGTCAGGAAATTTCTCCTTAGTTCTAGGTTGCTTCTCTCCTTGAGTAGTTTCCATTCATTGCTTCTTGTCTTGCCTTAAAGGTACTTTGGAGAATAGGTTGACCCCCTCTTCTTTGGGGCAGCCCTTGAGCTATTGGAACACAGCTATCATGTCACATCATACTACCTTGTTGTTAATTTATTGTGTATTTCTTTATTTTTTCCTGAACTTCAGGTGTAATGGTTAATACCTACTCCTGTTTGGACCCTGGTATACCTGTACATGGTCATCGTTATGGACATGATTTTTCCATTGGATCAACTGTGTCATTTGGGTGTGACCCAGGCTACAGACTAAATCACGAGGAGCCTCTGCTTTGTGAGAAGAACCACTGGTGGAGCCATCCACTTCCAACTTGTGATGGTATGAATAGTCAACTTTGCCCATATTGATAACAAAGACAAATTCATTATATTTATTGAGTGAACAATAGTAATTCTTCCTACATGAACTCAATTTTTGGGGGTGGAAGGGAGAGGCCTATCTGTCTATATGTATTGAACATTACAGGGACTCTACAAAAATCCTGTAATTATATTTACATCAGTGATGTGGGCAACCTAATTTGCCAGCTGAGAAAAAGATTTAGAAATCAATTTCATACCTCTTTCCATTCTGAATACTTATTAAGAAACAATATAAGAAACATTACTTTTTAATGATTTTCTTAACATGGTAGTATGGTATTTTCCTCTGTGGGAATAACTATCATACTTGCAGAGAGGAGTAATTAATGGTGTGGTTTAATATATTATGGTATACAGCTTACAACTTCAGGATTTCAAAAACATGGACAGTGGCCCCAGAAATAGTTGTAATTTTTATTATCACCAAACATTATTGGAAAAACTCCAACCACATTGTTTTATTCCCTTGATCCAGCCTTCAATACTTTGAAGGCAAAATAAGGATCCCACAAACTCAAAAAGCTTCTTTAGGTTTAAAGAAGTATTTAAGTATTAAATTCTTTTCCTATTGTTCATGCTTTAAAAGCACAGTCTTCTATTTATAAGAAAGGTGTTCACTCCAAGTATGCCTATTCTTGCATACTTACAATTGGAAAGAAAATTGCAATTATTCAGTGGCATACTAAAAAAAGATGCTGAAATATGTGCATTAATCTTCTGCAAAGTTTAAAGTGTCTATTTTAACTCCTACGTACAGTCTCTACTTATGATGAGACTGTAAACGGATAACAGAACCTGGCTGAACTTGTTTTGGTTTAAAGGCTAAATAAGACCATACCTAAAAGGGGTAACAGTTCGAAAGCATGTAAAAATGCAAGTAGAAAAATAGGAGCCACCTTTGGTGGGAAGGTAGCAGTGTTTTGTGCGCTTTCGGTGTTTAGTCATGCTGGCCACATGACCACAGAGACATCTTCGGACAGCGCTGGCTCTTCGGCTTTGAAACGGAGATGAGCACTGCCCCCTAGAGCCAGAAACAACTAGCACATATGTGTGAGGGGAACCTTTACCTTTTAAAAGGGGGATAATCTAAGGACTCAGCTGTAGATCAGATCAAATAATTAAAGGATCTTATGCCATCTAATTTCAGTCCATTCCTACACATCAAATCTCCAAATTCATTATTTTCCTTGTAATGGGATCAGCAAAGGGCTCTGATTTGTCAATGGTTTCTGAACAACTGAGATTACTTTCCTATTGTAACAACTGAACCGGAAGTAGTAATGTGGGTTAATGGCGTGTGTTCAACAGCCCTTCAGTGCTCTGAAGGAGTAACTTTGTAAGAATATTTTGAAGCCTATTTAGATCAAGCTTCATAGAGGACAAATGGGAATTTGACATATATGTATATGTCTATTTATATGTCTATAATTAGACATATTTCTTTATGCTACAACATGCTACATGTTTACTACCTAAAATAAACATTAATAAGAAGATGTCTGTGAAGAGTATTCTCTACTGTGCAGTAATGTTACATATTGTGACAAATGTCTTCCTCAAGTGGTTGATCTAGTGTACAGTCCATTAAGTAAATGAGATTTGCTTTCTTTCTTTCCTTCTACAACAATGAGATTTGTCCATTGAGTAAACAAATGCTCCCAATTTGTAATCCTGTATCTTTCAGGTGGAAATTGGGATGGCTTCATTTAAAGAGGATAAGCAACTATACCTATAAATGACCCAATTTCTATTCCTCAAAAAGCATCAAATAGAATTGCCAACCCTTGGATGAGCAGGAAAAAAAATAGGATGGGCCCCTATGGCTGATCCTTATTCGGTCTCAAGAACAAGACTACTATAAGTCACTATCCTTACACTATAAAAGTAATTGAAGGAAAGTAATGAATTGATTCCTAGCTTCATTTTCCCTCTGATTGAGCATCACCTTCCAGTGTGGAGAACAACCACCAATCACTCTTCTTAATGGGAGACAGAATGGGGTTGGGCAAGTGTAGGCATGCAGAAACTTACCACAAATTAAACTGCAAGTTTAAGCATCTATCAAGTTGTTGAATTATCAGCATCCCGGCTTTAAAAAGGCAGTGTGGAGAAAGCCAAAAAAACCATTGTCATAAGGCTTCCTTCTGTTTAATCCCTTCTCTGGTCTTTAGCTTGTTTGTTGGGCAATTTGCAGACAAGGCTTAGTACTTTAAAAAAATGCTAGACCCATTGCAGAAATGTATGCAACCTGTAAACTAACTGTTCAGGTGTTCTTTTACAAGAATGCTAAACCTGTGTATAAAAAGAGACTGTCTCATTCCTTATTTATTTATGTATAAATTACTCAAATCCCTTCAATTGTCCATTTGTAACATTCAAAGAATTTCAATTCCTAATACAGATTCCTATCTCAGTCACCTCCCATGGTGCATTATTTAATTTCTGTACTTATTTTTTTTTTCAAATCTTACATCAAAAGTACAACTGTTCCAAATTCTTCTGGCCTCCTAGTTCACTTATAACTTTCTTAAATCAAAATCTCCTTTTCCTGTGTTTTGCCAACTCTTAAGTTTCTATTTATTTATTTTTGCATCAAAGAAGGTAAAATGCACTTGGTATCAAAATAAACTTGGTGTTTTGAAAGTCTGTAATATCCATGCTATGGTTAGATAAATCATTTCCAGAAATGATTAGAAAGTGAAGGCAGCTGGCGTAATGTCCTTTTTAAAGTCTCTCTCATAGCTGAGAGCAAGATATAAGTAATTCAGTTGTTAAGTGAATTTTGCCTCATTTTACAGCCTTTCTTGGCACAGTAGTTAAGTGAATCACTGCAGTTGTTAAGTTAGTAACATGCTTGTTAAGTGAAACTGGCTTCCCTATTGACTTTGCTCTTCAGAAAATCTCAAAGGCTGGATCACATGATCCCAGGACATGCAAATGTCATAAATATATGCCAATTGCTAAGTATCCAGATTTTGATCATGTAACTAGGCCAAGGATGTGCAGTCAGGGGAGGCAGGCGAGGCAGAGCCTCACCGCTCTCATCATGAAAAAAAAGGAAAAGGGAAAAGGCGCTGAGGAGCCTTGGGGAATGGGACTGCTTGAGCCGCAATCCCCTTCATGTTGACTCAGGAAGGCGGGGAATGGGACCACGTGTGCAGGACAGAGGGAGGTGCAGGAGGCTCCTCTAGCCTCAGCCTCCCTCCTGCACACGTGGTCCCATTCCCCGCCTTCTGTAGGGTTCTGACGCCGGAGCTCATGTTCCAGGGCGAATGCGCATGTGCGAGCGGCTCCCTTCCTCGCATTGAGCAATGGCAGGTTTACGGGAAGTTGCTCGCGAAAGCAGAAAGTGCGATGGACTTTTTGGATCATCGGCTACCATTTCCCTGCCAGCTCGCTTGCAAAAGGACCCTGGAAACCGAGTTGTGGCCAGCGCCTTGTTTAGAATTCCCCGCCTTCCTGATGACATTACCAGCCTCACCATCCATAAACCTCACCGCATGTCACTGAACTAGGCGGATGCTTCAAGGGTCATAAGTGTGAAAAAAAAACTGTAGTAAGTCACTTTTTTCAGTGCTGTTGTAACTTTGATGGTCAATAAACAGTTGAAGATTGAGTAGACCTGTGTTGTTTGCTTGTGCATTGTTAGTCTGCTCATCTGGGTTTTGAAGAATTGGTTAGAACTTTGTTTCCTTTTTTACTTTTTAATAAACTCTTCTGGGGATGCTGAGCCTTTTGATTTACTTAGGATACTTCAGAGGGCTTTAGTTGGTTCATGGTGGTTATAATTCTCTGTTGGTGGTTTCTGAGATGTTTTCAATGTATGGTGGTATTATCCTTTTCAAAGGTTTGTTGATTGTGCTGTAGTAGCTTGGGCAGTCAGGCAATTTTTGATAAAGTAGTATATGTATTAGGGGACGTGGTGGTTCAGTGTCTAAGATGCTGAGATTGTCAGTCAGAAGGTCAGCACTTCAGCGGTTCGAATCTCTAGTGCCTCATAATAGAGTGAGCTCCCGTTACTTGTCCCAGCTTCTGCCAAACTAGCAGTTCGAAAGCATGTAAAAAAAGCAAGTAGAAAAATAGGGACCATCTTGGTGGGAAGGTAACAGTGCTCCACGCGCCTTTGGAATTTAGTCATGCCGGCCACATGACCATGGAGATGTCTTTGGACATTGCTGCTCTTCAGCTTAGAAACTGAGATGAGCACTGCCCCTAGAGCTGGAAATGACTACTACATACAGTATGTGCGGAGGAACAATTAGCTTTACCTTGGTATGAATATTCATTTTGTTGGACGATGTTGTATAGATGATCTGTTTCCTAAATAAACAATGCATATACATGTTCTGTAAAACAAAACAATTTCAATGGTAAAACAATGGTAATTTAATGGGGAGGGAGGAAAAATCTGAGATCGTAACCCAGATTATTGGTTCTCTTATGGATTCTAGGGTCTCATGCCTTGAATCAACATATCTTTCTTTTTTGTGCCATAGGAGTTTTAGGATATGATATTATGATTTGCTTTAGTTTGTTTTTGTATTAGAACTTGTACATATTGTTGTAAAGTCTGAGCTTCAGTCTTCTGACTGATGTCAAATATATATATCTCACCTGCCATCTTCAAGCATGGGCTTAAAACGGGAACGGAGCTGCCGTCTTTCTGTAAGTCTTGGTGGGAGGGGATGGGGTGCTGGCTTTGTTTCAGTAAATGGAATGATTGGTTGTGTGGTTGTATCATGATTGGTAGATTGGTGCTGATTGGTGCAGGCTGTGTGTGCATTGTTGTTTTCTATTGTAACGGCTTGGGTGGTGGGTGGTGTTCGTTTGTTGGCTCATATATATTTCATTCAGGTCTGCTTTCCTGAACACAGGAAATTGAGTGTTTCTCAATTTTGCAGCATATTTCTATATCTGTTAGTTGAGCATAAAGTGGCAAAATGCTGCAAAGCAATGTTTCAAATGGTTATTGCTACTCACAAGCTTTCTAGAGGAACCATAATGTCATAATATTTCTCTGTCAAGAAGCAAACTTCTTTTCAGAACTGATGTCTCCCCTTGTCTGTTTTCATCAGCAAGTTTGCAATTTCAGATATATGAGGATATATGGAATGTTTGAGAATGATGCTGGAGAAACCTATCTATAATAGAATATAATATTATAATATGCCAGTTTAAATTTAGGTATCAATTATTATGGCAAACCTTTAACATAATTGGAAGTAGGGTGACAAAAATGTAGAAGACATGAAACATTTCTGCATATGCTTTGATTTCCCCAGCCCTTCAAAAATGTATAAGGTACTCAGATAGATGGATGGATGGATTAATGGATGGATGGATGGATGGATGGATGGATGGATGGGCAGAAAGACAGACAGACAGAGTTCAACATGTTTTATTTTTTCATTCTTCAATTTTTCATTCTTTGAAATCAATCACAGCAATTCGGAATGCTTATCACTAAAACTTTTTTAACAATTAATGTGTTACCGGTAATTATGTTCCTTTGTGAGCACTTTGTGTAAATGTTGGTTGCATTTAAAGATTATTCTATAGATTTCCTCAGGTTCTCCCAGTTACAGACCATCGTTTAAGTAGTGACATTAGAAGTTCTAGTTGTTATTTGGGAAATTTATAATGATTACCTATGCTGATGTCCTTATATTCTCCTCCTTACATCGTGGCCTTGCATTTTCAGCTCTATGTGGAGGGGATGTTAGAGGACCTAGTGGGACAATTCTGTCTCCTGGTTATCCTGAACTGTATCCAAATTCATTGAATTGCACATGGACTGTGGATGTAACACATGGAAAAGGTATGCATTTATATTCCATTTAATCATGTTTCATATTATTCACTCTTAATGTTACCATTTGAACTGTCAAGAATATTTTTTTTAAAAAAATATTGTTGTTTAGTTTAATTTACTGTTTAATTCAGTTTAGTTTTTATTTAGTTTAGGCAAACATTTAGCATTAACATTTTCCTTTAGTTTGTAAATGAAAAGGAGTGACCTTTTAGCCCTATTGTTAAATACTCTCAAAATGTAGAATAATCCACAGACATAGGGGAAAAAATTGTTTCAATAAAGATGAGAGACAAAATAGATGAAAACTCTGAGGGCAAGGGCAAAATAAACCTTGTTTAATTTTCTGAGCCCATGGTTGGAATGAAATGTATGAGTTTAATCAGTGATATAATTGGTTTCATGTTAACTATGTGAATCTAATTTTATTTTTCTAATAGGAGTGCAGTTCACTTTTCACACCTTCCATTTGGAAGATCATCATGACTACCTACTAATCACAGAGAATCGCAGCTTCACTCAACCACTAGCACGCCTGACTGGCTCAGAACTACCATCGCCAATCAATGCTGGTCTCTATGGAAATTTCAGGGCTCAATTGCGCTTTATTTCTGACTTTTCAATATCTTATGAAGGATTTAATATTTCGTTTTCGGGTAAGGGAACAAAACAAGCTTCTTCTTTTTTAGGTTGAAGAAAATGTGTTAGTTACCTCAGAGAGAGACACAAAGATTGGGCATGGTGAGAAGGAGAAATCCAAATATTACCTTTTTTTCTGATAGGTATTTTTCTTTTTCTTTTAAAAAAATGCATTTTGCAATTGCTTTTGGCGTTACTTCCATTACACAGATCTCAGTATGTCTGTTGTACCGGTGTTGAAGAAAATTGTAATAAAAGTAAAGTATGTTACTTAACAGGGACATCACAGCATATCAGAGTGGTTTCAAGACCAATTGCGAGACATAATATTCCAAATAAACTCATAAGAAAATAGATCTTGTTTTCAGGATGCAGATCTTTTTTTGGATAATTTTATAAGTTGGACTCACATTCATTTATAGCTGTGATTGGAATCATAAACATGCCTCTCACAGATTGTATTGAACATGCATGATTATAAACTTCATCTGAATTGCTATTACTTATTTGACCATGTATGTGGTAGTGGGAATATCTGAAGGCTAAACTGCTCTTCAGATACACATGTGTGATCTATAATAAGATAGCAACACTTAATGATTTGTTTGTCAGATGCTGAAATGAGTTGTTGATTTGCTTTTTTATTTCCATCTTAGAATACAATCTAGAACCATGTGAGAACCCTGGGACACCTCAATTTGGAAGTAGAATTGGATTTAACTTTGAAGTAGGAGATATTCTTACTTTCTCCTGTTCTTCTGGATACCGCTTAGAGGGAGTTTCAGAAATCATCTGCCTTGGTGGTGGCCGAAGAGTGTGGAGTGCACCTCTGCCCAGGTGTGTGGGTACGTGGTCAGCTGCTTTCATTTGCTTGTATGTGTAGTCATTGTCCATAAACTTGCAACTATACAGCATGTCTAAGCATGGTGCATACCTATTAGTTTTGGTACAATACAGTGTTTACATTTCCCATGTCTTTTCACTTTGATTTGTCAGGTATTTCTGGTTTAGTATGAAATCCAGTTTTGAGTTTTAATGTTCAACTCTTCTATATAACTTTTCCTCTGTTTTATTAATTCTACCTTAAGGATGTGTTTAACATGTAAAGTTTTGAAAAAGTATCAAAATATCAGCTGTTAATTTTGCCTTTGTTCCAGAAGTACATATATTCCACAAATTTATTTGTATGGAATTTCTAGTGTTACGGGAAAAGAACAATATTCAGAAACGAATAACATTTTCAGGATCAAGTAAATAAAGCCAGAGCTGTCAAACTGTATAACAATATTTCTGCTTGAAATGAAATGCACATACATACATGCATACATACATGCATGCATGCATATACACATGCATATACACATACATACATACACATACATACATGTGTGTGTGTGCAGTTTCTTGACTGTGGAGAATAAATTAAAAGAAGACTATAGCCAAAATTATCCTGTTTCCAAATTCTTCATTAGAAGTGTGGAACAGCATTGCCAATCTTCTAATGGAATAACTCAGTAATTAGCATCTAATAAATCAATTCTGAAAACATTTAGAAACATCTCAAATCCTGGTTATCATTCTTGTGTCCAACCATATTTAATGAAAGGAAAATTCCAGAAGACTTTGTCAGTGTTTATTGTCATTCTTTTACCATTATTCTCCCTTAGAAATATATTATTTTCAGTTGGACACAATTGCTACATATAATATTTGATTTTTTCTTATACAGTATCTATAAGAAAAACACTGTGTTTGTTTCACTCTCTCTGTGTTGATGGGAGGGAGATTTTTTTCATTTTCTCACTACAGCTTTTTCACCAAGAACCCTTCAATTCAGTTTCAATAGAAATGTCCGGAAACCTACTGCTTCCAAAATTAATGACATGAAGGGTATTAGAATTAAGTAGTGGGTAAGAACTGGCAAAAAGGTGGTAGGTCTTGCCATAAAGGTCCTGTGATTCCTGTAATGTATAATAATAGTGACACTAATCCAACCTCTGTACTCAGTAGAGGATTTTTAATCAAATCATGCCTGACCCTCGGCTGTCAAGAATCTTATAAAACTTTGTTTAATTTCTTCTTCTGATTAGTTCTCTTTATAACAGTCTAAAGTAGGTTGCATTTTTAATCCTAAAATCCAATCTGTCTCTTATAATAACATCCTCTTTATGTTCTGGTTCAGTGTTTCCCTTCACATTTTTAAACATGTTCAACATGGAGAGAAAAAAAGCCATGTCTTCCTTACACTATCAGACCATAGCTTTTATAGCTTTTTAAAAATTATCTCACGTTTATAGCTCTCTCTTTTCTGAGCCCCTAAAGAATGGCCATTGAGCAAAACATTTTAATTTGAATTTCCTTGCTGAAACTATGTCGAAGCACAGATGAAAGCTATAGTAAATCCAGACACTCATAGAATTTGATTGGGTAAAGTGCGAAAATACAATCTGGAAACAGTTCATACAAAATGATTCCAAAACATATTTTAATTGAGGGATAAGAAAATGCAGCTGATAAAATGATATTTTTTCTTTAAATATTGTCTCTAAGCAGAAGACCTAAACAGCTATGTTTCCTATGTAGTTTTTACAAAGCATGAAGCCTTGTGTATATACTATACAGTAATAACATTCTCACTAGTATTTTAAAATAAACCCACCACACAAAATTAATGTTTGGAGGGTACTTTTCCCCCTCTGTGAGAAAACTGCTTGTTGAAATAATTAATTTGATGGGATTTCCTGTGTCTATCTGTTATGTCAGAAACACATTTTTATCTACAGTTTCATGCATGTGTTCAGACAACTGTTCAATGTGATAATAAATAGAATCTTGTCCAGTGATAGCTTTGATATGTTTGATTTTTTTTTATTTATAAAAATGCCCCTTTCTTTCTTACAAATAGATAAACCGGACCAAACATAATTTCTAATGTTGGATTTTCCCCTCTTACCAGAAGGAGTCCCCTTATGAAGTACTGTGACGTCATTACCATGACAACTCCACTGCGCTGTACAGGAGAAGCCATTTTATGGCAGTACAGTAAAAGCCATTTTAAGGCACAACAAGCTGTATCTTAACAAAACACACATCCTGAGGGGTGTTAGAGGTGTCTTAATCCCACAGTGTTTTTTTTTTTTTCCAGAAAGTAAATCATCTGTGTACCAAGCTTGGTTGAAATTGCTCGAGGAGTTCCAGAATTATGCTGGAACACACACACACACACACACACACACACACACACACACATACACACACCAGGAATTTTATGTTGGCCAGTCAGGACAGTTTATTAAATTGCAATGCAATTTGATGTATGTTTACTATTGAGTTACACACTGAATTCTGTTTTACCTGCAGCTGAATGTGGAGCTTCTGCCACCACTAATGAAGGAATATTACTGTCCCCCAATTATCCCCTCAACTATGACAACAATCACGAATGTATTTACAGCATTCAGGTGCAAGCAGGGAAGGGAATTAATATTTCTGCCAGAACATTCCATTTAGCACAAGCAGATGTTCTTAAGGTATGTTGGATATGGGGAGGGATGTATTTATTTCTGCAAATAGGTGCCATTAATCAGGCTGTCATAAATTATTTCAAGTT
This sequence comes from Natrix helvetica, assembly GCF_964273705.1. Classification (NCBI taxonomy): domain Eukaryota; kingdom Metazoa; phylum Chordata; class Lepidosauria; order Squamata; family Natricidae; genus Natrix; species Natrix helvetica. The sequence continues at coordinate 150,838,820 of NC_138550.1, read as the reverse complement.
GACCAACAAAAAAAAAGTAAAGTAAATTTTGCTTTTTAATATTTTTTAAATAGCTAAAAGAATAAATAATAATGATATATTATTTTAAAAAATATTTTATCGTGGATTCAGGCTGAATAAGGATGCATCTCTGAGTATGTACACCTGTATAATATATTAATAGCAATCTATACAGGTAATCCTTGGCTTGCAACGAATTGTTTAGTTATGGCACTGAAAAAAGAAACTTAAGGGTGTTTTTCACACTTAAAATGGTTGCACTATCCCCATGGGCACCTGATCAAAATTCCAATGATTGGCAACTAATTTGTATTTATAATGGATATAATATCCTGGAGTCATATGATCTCCTTTTGACAAGCAAAGTCAATAGGGAAGACAGCTTCACTTAACAACTGTGTTACTCGCTTAACAACTGCAGTGATTCATTTAACAACTAGGGCAAGAAAGATCACAAAATAGGGCAAAACTCACTTAACAACTGTCCCTCTTACCCACAGAAATGTTGGGTTCAATTGTGGTCATAAGTCCAGGACTACTTGTATTAAATTTGTTTGCTTAATGGTAGCTGGTACAATTTTTATTCTGAATTTTCTCATAAGGATTTGTTCAAGGAAAGTATGCTGCTGGACAGCTTGGGGACCCAAATATTTTATGTATGGTCTCTCAGACCTGGAAGCCATCTTTTATATTTGGGCCTTCAGGCCTGCCATATTTTCTACTGGAGGAAAACATGAGGGGGGATTGTATGGAGTATGTGTGATATATAACCAAAATAACAATTATTTTTCTTAGAGAGTCAAGGCCACCTTGCCCTGCAGCTGAGATGAGGTGACTGGGAGGCATCTCCAGTTTTGGATGGTGCCTCTTTGGACCATGTGATGGACATATGGGTGCTGGGCACGGACTTGAACTTTTGTTTGGGTGGGGAAAAGCTAGAAACTTTCAGATTCGGGTTTTCCCAGATGTGCCAATATGACGTCTCTAATAAAATGGAACTTTGAGGAATCTCAAGCCTCGGAGTCTTCTTTCATTGGGGGTGTTACTTGGAACCCTGACATTGTCTTTTCAAGTATATATTTGTCTAACAATTAACATTAAGATTATAATCCTAAAGATTACATTACCTAGGGAGATTTGGGATATATTGAGGACCATGTGTGTGATAGTTTGAAATAGCATAGATAATATCCACATTCAGAAATATGGGTTAAAGGTTTTGGTGGAATTTATAAGAGAATTCTCTGTTTTATTTTATGAAAATTTTTTATTAGCAAATGATTCTTATTTAGATTTAAGGTGCAATTGATTTAAGAGTCTAGGACAGGTTTTTTCAACCACAACAATTTTTGAAATGGGTGGACTTTAACTTCCAAAATTCAGAATTCCCCACCAGTAAGGAATACTGGGAGTTGAAGTTCACCAAGCTTAAAGCTGCTGGAGTTGAGGAAACATGGGTCAAGAAGATGCAGAACATTATATGCAGCACTAAAGCATGTCAAATTAAGTATCAAAGTAAAACTCTTCACAGAATCATTCCATCATTTCCATTCTGTTAAAATGAAACTTATTCTGACTAAGTTTACCCAGCCTCATGAGCTGAATGTACATTTTTTTGTGTGTGTGCCTAGGTATAGTTATATTTCATTCTTTCATTCTTCCAGAAAGCTGCTATAAGCATTTTTATTATTAAAATATCAACCAATCAACAAATCAGTGAAATATCACATTGGACATTATTTAAAACAGAGTAGAAAATTCCATATAGGATCTTCTTGAAAATATCCTTATTCTGGTCATGTTTGCTTTTCTTTATTTGCTTTGTTTGTTCGATAGCTGAATATTTAATGGAATTAAAACTAGCTTTGAGTTTTGAGGTGGGATATTAAAATGAAGGTGTTAATTGGATGACATCTATATACTTTTTCTGTAAAATGGATGCATCAGTTTACGGCACACTGCATTTAAAGCAGAGGAGGGGTGTTAGTTCATGCAAACCAGTGATTTAAAAACTCAGTTTGATAAAATTTAAATGCTCAGACAGCAGTTTGAATTTGGAAAAGACAGTCCTGGATGCATATTGATTTCAGGAAAAAGCTGCATCATTTCTGATGCTCAGTGGTAAAGCTGGTCCTTGACTTACCACCCATATTAGGTAGGACCAGAATTTCTGTTGCTAAACAAAACCATTGTTAAGTGAGTTGGACCTCATTTTACAATCCTTTTTGTTAAGCCAATCACTGCAGTTGTTAAGTGAACCAAGCATGCATTAAGTGAATCTGGCTCCTCCTCCCCCCATTTGATTTGCTGGTCAGAAACCAGCTGTTAAGGTTGCATCATAAGAACCATCGTAAATACATCCCAGTTGTCAAGCACTCATATTTTTATCATGTGACCAGGAAGATGCTGCAAAGTTCATAAGTGTGAGCATTGGTCATATAAGTCACTTTGTTCAGTGCTGTTGTAACTTTGAATGGCCATTAAATAAATGGCTGTAAGTTGAGGATTTCTTGTAACTCCTTACTGAGCTCTGGACAATAAGATCTTTAGATGTCCAACAAATGTCTCGTTTCCCTTCCTAATTGAAATCTGAGTAGTGTCTGTGGTACTTTTCCTTTATCCTGCCTCCAAAGAGCATATGTATTCTTCTTTTGAGCTTCTTGCAACCAGAATTGAAGGTATAATTTTGGGCAGGGGGCCCTGCCCACCCACCCCAGCTCTACAGCATCCCATTTAGGCCCTTTTTTCGCTCAAAACACATGCACGGAAGGCTGTAGGTATTTGCAAACCGGTAGGAAAGGTAAGTGAATACCACCCCTGCCTGTGGGGATGTACAAGGAAAGTTTGGGCTAGATTAAATTTGGATGCCAATTGAGTAACCTCGACCCTGGAATCTAGAGGAAGAACTGCTTTAAGTCTGAGATTCTACCTATGCTTTTCTGGGAATACGTCCCATGGAATCTCATGAGTCCTCATGTCCAGAAGTTGTTGTGGTTTAATATACTGTATTTCATAAGTAATTGGTATGCTTGCATGTCTTAATCATAAATATGTGGAACCACACATGGGTCAATTTGTGACTGCTGTAAGTCTTGGAAAAGGTCAATAATCAGGCATTACAGGGTTTCTAGGACTACTCTTTTTTGTGATTATCTAGAACAACACAAGGTGGCTTAGTGGCTAAGATGCTGAGCTTGTCGATCAGAAAGGGTACCAATTCGGCGGTTCAAATCCCTAGCATCCTGTAACGGAGTGAGGTCCCCTTACTTGTCCCAGCTTCTGCCAACCCAGCAGCTCAAATGCATGTAAAAATGCAAGTAGAAAAATAGGGCCCACCTTTGGTGGGAAGATAACAACATTCCATGTGCCTTTGGCATGCCAGCTACATGACCACGGAGACATCTTCGGAAAGCGCTGGCTCTTCGGCTTTGAAATGAAGATGAGCATTGCTCCCTAGAGTTGGGAATGACTAGCACATATATGCGAGGGAAACTTCTTCAAGTCCCACCTAAATGATTCATTTATTCCTTTCCCCTTCTTAGGATCAGCTGTATGTCACTTTACAGACTGTAGGCAAATGTAAACTATATCTTGAAATTTGGAAAAGTTATTAGAACGTTCGCTAAATTAATGCCATATTTTTTTAAAAAAACCTCAACATCTAATAATTACATATTTGTAACATAACATAAGTTTTAATATAGTAAACTCTCTCTCTCTCTCTCTCTCTCTCTCTCTCTCTCTCTGTCTCTTTCTCTTTCTCTGTGTTGTCTCTGTCTCTCTATCTCTGTCTCTATCTCGTTTCTCTGTCTCTGTCTCTCCCTTTCCTTCCCTTCCTTTTTCTTCCTCCTCTGTATGTTGCATGAACCAACATATCTGGCAATTTATAATTCAGTGTTTTAGGTGAACCCATAAAATGAGTTAATTTAGTAACACCATGAAGTGTAGGAAGTGAACATAATCCTTATCTTTTTAAGAATTTCTTATGTTCCCCTTATTTTCCCAGGATATCTGCAGGGGAGTGGAAATTGTTTAAGATAATAAATAAATTGGTACTTCAAAGCCAACCAGGCAGCCTAGATGTCTAATTTGCATATAGATTACAATGTCCTTTAGACTTATAGCTAGTTTGTTTGCTAGTCCCACTGCAGTCATTTGCTTTGTTTTGATATCAGTATGTGAATTAGTAAACTGTTTTCATAGAAATAAACTTCAGAGACTCTTTTAATATGACTTGAAAAGTGAAAACAAGTGCCATCATTAAAATGCTGACTCTCAATGTAAACAGTTGTTTACAAATCATAAGCATAAATCCTACCTTTGTCATGGATTTTAAAAAAAATTGGCATTTTTAAAAAGTACTGAGAATTTGAGACAATACTCTGTATTATCAAACTAAGTAAATTCAGCAGTCCTGATCTATCTCTGTGGAAGTTTTGTGTTTACTCTTTGTTTTATGCTTATTGAAATTATCTAAAGTCAATTTGCTTTTCAGATATATGATGGGAAAGATAATACAGCACATTTGCTGGGTGCATTTACTGGAGCTTCTCTAAGAGGACTAACACTAAGCAGTACTTCAAATCATCTTTGGCTTGAATTTAATTCAGATGCTGATGGTACAGATGAAGGATTTCAGCTCGTATATACCAGTAAGTATTTCAGAAAGGAAAATAAAGAATCAAATAAGAAATTATCATGACCTTTGGTTTACTGTTATGACACAGTAGTTAGAAGGCAATATTGCAGACTGACTCTGCCCACTACCAGAAGTTTGATCCTGACTAGTTCAAGGTTGACTCAGACTTCCATCCCTCTGAGGTCAGTAAAGTGAATACCTAGATTGTTGGGGGCAATAGGCTGACATTGTAGATCACACAGAGTGCTGTAAATCACTGTGAAGCAGTATTTAAGTCTAAGTGTTATTGCTATTGGTATAAACATGGTGAAAATAATGCACTCCAAGTTAATCAGAAATAATGCTTAATAGACTTTATTTAGTTAGTTAGTTATTTTGTCAAACATGTACAAGATAACAGGTGTAAATATAAACATGAACATGAACATAGGAAATGGGTATGAATAAATGGGGACAATAGGACAGGGATGGTAGGCACACTGGTGCACTTATGCATGCCCCATACAGACCTCTTAAGAAAGGGGTGAGGTCTACGCTAGACATTTTAAGGTTAAAGTTATGGGGGTTTGAGGATGTAACAACAGAGTCAGGTAGAGCATTCCAGGCACTGACCACTCTGTTGCTGAAGTCATATTTTCTGCAATCGAGTTTGGAACGGTTTACCTTGAGTTTGTATCTATTGATTGCCCGTGTATCATTGCAGTTGAAGGTGAAGTAGTCATTGACAGATAGGACATTGTAGCAGACAATTTTGTGTACTACGCTTAGGTCAGACCTTAACTGTTCTAGGTTGTCCAAGTCCAAAATTTCAAGCCTGGTGGCATAAGGGATTCTATTGTGAGCAGAGGAGTGGAGTACACTTCTCGTGAAATACCTCTGGATTCTCTTGATGGTATTAATGTCCACTATACAGTGTGGATTCCAGGCAAATGAGCTATATTCAAGAACTGGTCTGGCAAAAGTTTTGTATTCTCTAGTTTGCAGTACAATGTTATTAGAGAAGAAGCTTTACAAAATTAGGTTAACAACTTTTAATGTCTTTTTGGTAATGCTGTTACAGTGAACTCTGGGGCTTAGATCATTTGAGATGAGTACTCCTAGATCTGTGCCTGAGTGAGGGTAGTCTACGAGGTCGTATCTGCCCAGCTTGTGTTTGGTGTTTTGATTTTTGTTGCCAATGTGTAAGACAGAGCATTTGTTGGTTGAGATTTGGAGTTACCAATTTTTCGACCATTCTGACACATAGTCAAGGTCACTTTGTAGGACAGAAGTATTGTCAGTGGTATTAAATAGTTTTACATCATCAGCAAAGAGGACACAGCTGCTTATAATATGATCACAAAGGTCATTTATGTAAAGCAGAAAGAGTGTGGGTCCTAAGATGCTTGCCAGTGGGGGACAGCACTGTTAACTAGTGCAGGGTTTCATAGGGCGCTACCTATTTTGACTACTTGTGGCCTGTTTGACAGGAACACAGCTATCCACTTGTGCAAGGATCCAGAAATGCCGTAAGAGCTTAGTTTTAGCAATAGTTTGTTGTGTATCACTGAATCAAAGGCTTTTCAGAAGTCTATGTAAATTGTGTCTATTGCTTTACCCTGGTCGAGTTGTGTAGTCCAAATGTTTTGGTAGTGTAGGAGTTGCAGATTACAGGACAATTTTTTTTCTGAAACCAAACTGCTTATTAGAGATTAGGTTGATTGTCTCTAGGTAGAGGGTGATGGATTGGCTTATAATTGATTCCATGGCTTTTCAGGTGATGCAACATAGTGAGATTGGTCTGTAATTTTCAACTGGGCTTGGGTCTCCCTTTTTGAAGATAGGAATAACTGTGGCTAATGACAATAGGTTGGGCAAGGAGCTGGTTCTGAAAGATACCTCATAAATTGTTCTTAGAGGATAGGCTATGGCAGTGGAAAGCTTTTTCATTATTAGAAAGAGTTGCATAATATGTAATCCAAATATATGCCCAAGCTAATATATATTGCCTCTTAATAATAAATACACGATGTATTGCTGCTGGTGAAGATAAACATTGGATGGTCAAGTTGTCCAATGGATGGTCAAAATGTCTGGCTGGGGATAAAGAAATATTTAAAATTTTTAATCAATTTAATCAATTTTTCTTTCATCATCAACTCAAAATATTATAGCAGTAAGAAAAACACTAGCCCAGGAAATTAAATATCGACCCATACTGCTTTACAGCACTCTCTAGGTGATTCAGAATGTCAGCATTATTTGCATATTGCTCCCAACAATCTTGGTCTTCATTTTATTGACCTTCAGAGGATGGAAAGCTGAATTAACCTCGAACCCCTAAGGATCACATCCAGACTGTGGGCAGAGTTAATCTACACTATGGCATTCTAACCACTGTGCCACTAGGGCTCAAATGTTACATACATACATATATACATATATATACATACATACATACATACATACATACATACATACATACATACATACATACCTACATACCTAGAAACTAACAAATCATTGCATTAAACAGCCTATTTTAAAATTACAATCTATGTTTTTTTGGGTGGGTGGGGGGAAATCCTAGCTTGGAAACACTGTTGACTTTCTTTCCTTCCTTTCAAAGGTTTTGAACTTTCTCACTGTGAGGATCCAGGTGTTCCACAATTTGGATACAAAATCAGTGATCAAGGCCATTTTGCTGGCAGCACTATCATTTATGGATGTAATCCTGGTTACACACTCCATGGGAGCAGTCTTCTAAAATGCATGACTGGAGAAAGAAGAACTTGGGATTATCCCCTGCCATCTTGTATCGGTAATCAGTTTCTTATTATCAGAAATATACCTCTATCGCTTTCAATTAATCAAAATAGAGGTGGAAAGGACCATCAAAGTCTTCTAGTCCAATCTTTTGTTTAAGCAGGAGACCCCATAACATTTCAGACAAATTACTTTGTAATCTCTTCTTAAACACCTTCAGTGATTAAGCACCCAGAACTTCTGAAGGCAAGCTATTCCAGTGGTTAATTGTTCTCACTGTTAGGAAGATTCTCCTTAATTCCAGGTTGCTTCTTTCCTTGATTAGTTCCATCCATTGTTTCTTGTCTTGCCTTCTTTTGCTTTGGAAAATAATGCTTTGGAAAATAAGTGCCTCTTTGTGGCAACCTCTCAAATACTGGAATACCACTATCATGACCCCACTAGTCCTTCTTTTCTCTAGACTAGCTTTGTAAAGAAGTACTATTACTTTTAGTGTGCTTCATTTGGTGAACTTTTCTTTTCTTTTCTCTCAAAACAATGTTGTGATGTAGATTGTACGGAACGATGATGATTGATCAAGTCCAAACCGACATTTATAAATAAGAAGACATTTCAATCAGGTCTTTCTTGATTTTACTGACAAACACCATCATAACCATAGAGCAGCATTGCATACACATCACGCACACACACAATGTCAACTCTCTGTGTTGACATTCCATGCAGAACGGCAGTGGAGCCGGATCTCAGATTATAGTAGCTGGGTTGAAATGAATGAAGCTATTGGATAACATGATTTATGACAGGCTGAAGGGAGGACAGAAACACGGGCAAAGTTTAAAAGCAGACAAAGAAAGCAAAAAAGATGGCTGTGAATAAGAAACGCCTAATGAAGCGGTTAATAAATCACTGCTTTTTGTATTACAATATTGGGTCACTTATTATGAAGCAGGCATCGTTAGGGTACTTCACAGAGAGCCATCTTTTGCTTTTAAATATCGGGGTGCCGAGGGGAAACTCAGAAGACCATGGCAAAAGGCCAGCTATCCGAACAGAGCTGGAGAGAAGCCATCAGACATCAAAGCCGAGATGAGTGAACAAGAGGAGATAAGTAATCAACCCCTAAAAACAGCTAAAGCTGAGCCCCCACCCCACCCCTATGCCCAGAAAAAGGGAAAGGCCCTAAGCGAACTGGGAAGAGTGGAGGGGATGCTTGACTGGAATCAAGCCAGCCCCCCAAAAGCCCCAAATGGAGCCCGTGGGAAGTTCCATACAGCAACAAAGGGAGGAATTTGACTGGGTCACCCTCTGTGAAGAAAGGCCATTATGCATGCCCAAAGAGAGGGAAGAAGCAGTGCATCCTCTTGAGGTGACGAGAAGCACATGGGAACGCAGCCCCACTTCTCCACCCATTAGAAGGAAGATGAAGCCAGTGCTTCTCCCACATAGCAGGCAGGCTGCCCAGGGCAGACAATCTCCACCCTCCCTCCAAACTAGAACTATCTAATAAAATGAAATTCAATGGTGAAAAGAGTAAGGTTCTACATTTAGGCAACAAAAACGGAATGCACAGGTACAGTATAGGTGATACCTTGCTCAGTAGTAGTAACTGTGAAAGGGATCTTGGAGTCCTAGTGGACAACCATTTAAATATGAGCCAGCAGTGTGCAGCAGCTGCCAAAAAAGCCAACACAGTTCTAGGCTGCATCAACAGAGGGATAGAATCAAGATCACGTGAAGTGTTAATACCACTTTATAATGCCTTGGTAAGGCCACACTTGGAATACTGCATTCAGTTCTGGTCGCCACGATGTAAAAAAGATGTGGAGACTCTAGAAAGAGTGCAGAGAAGAGCAACAAAGATGATTAGGGGACTGGAGACTAAAACATATGAAGAACGGTTGCAGGAACTGGGTATGTTTAGCTTAAGAGAAAGAAGGACTAGGGGAGACATGATAGCATTGTTCCAATATTTCAGAGGTTGCCACAAAGAAGAGGGAGTCAAACTATTCTCCAAAGCACCTGAGGGTAGAACAAGAAGCAATGGGTGGAAACTAATCAAGGAGAGAAGCAACTTAGAACTGAGGAGAAATTTCCTGACAGTGAGAACAATTAATCAGTGGAACAGCTTGCCTCCAGAAGTTGTGAATGCCCCAACACTGGAAGTCTTTAAGAAGATGTTGGATAGCTATTTGTCTGAAACGGTATAGGGTTTCCTGCCTAGGCAGGGGGTTGGACTAGAAGACCTCCAAGGTCCCTTCCAACTCTACTATTGTATTATTGTATTATTGAGGAGTATCTTCAGACACGGGCAACGCGGGCAAAGTTCAAAAGCAGATAAAGAAAGCAAAAAAGATGGCTGCGAATAAGAAATGCCTAATGAAGAATTCCTAATGAAGCTGTTAATAAATCACTGCTTTTTGTATTACAATATTGGGTCACTTATTATGAAGCAGGCATCATTAGGGTACTTTACACACACATCACATCACATTTATATGTGTAGAGGAGATTCTGAAAATTGTTGTCCTAGAACTCTTTTCAATGGTGAAAAGAGTAAGGTTCTACATTTAGGCAACAAAAATGGAATGCACAGGTACAGTATAGGTGACACCTTGCTCAGTAGTAATAACTGTGAAAGGGATCTTGGAGTCCTAGTGGACAACCATTTAAATATGAGCCAGCAGTGTGCAGCAGCTGCCAAAAAAGCCAACACAGTCCTAGGCGGCATCAACAGAGGGATGGAATCAAGATCACGTGAAGTGTTAATACCACTTTATAATGCCTTGGTAAGGCCACACTTGGAATACTGCATTCATTTCTGGTCGCCACAATGTAAAAAGATGTGGAGACTCTAGAAAGAGTGCAGAGAAGAGCAACAAAGATGATTAGGGGACTGGAGACTAAAACATATGAAGAACGGTTGCAGGAACTGGGTATGTTTAGCTTAAGAGAAAGAAGGACTAGGGGAGACATGATAGCAGTCTTCCAATATCTCAGGGGTTGCCACAAAGAAGAGGGAGTCAAGCTATTCTCCAAGGCACCTGTGGACAGAACAAGAAGCAATGGGTGGAAACTAATCAATGAGAGAAGCAACTTAGAACTGAGGAGAAATTTCCTGACAGTTAGAACAATTAATCAGTGGAACAGCTTGCCTCCAGAAGTTGTGAATGCCCCAACACTGGAAGTCTTTAAGAAGATGTTGGATAGCTATTTGTCTGAAATGGTATAGGCTTTCCTGTCTAGGCAGGGGGTTGGATTAGAAGACCTCCAAGGTCCCTTCCAACTCTACTATTGTATTATTGTAACTCATTTTGTCTTATTCATTCCTATTTTTCATTCATTTTTTTTAAAAAAGTATAAAATACCCCCCCCCCCAAAAAAAAAACCCAAAGGAAAAAAAGAGATAACTAAAAACATAGTGAGTGCAAGAAACAAGACCAAACTATGAAAGAAATGAACTTCTGACTTTCTTTGAAAAAGAGAAAAACCTATAAATCAATGACCATTTGAACTGGAGTGGACCCTAAGAAACAGTACTTCTATCATCATAAATAGATCTAAACATCAAAACCCCAAGTTAAAATCTATTTTCCCCATTGCACTTAAACATCCAACATCATTATTTTTTTCAACAGCTAAAGGCATTGAGTGATTATATAAATAATTAGAAGGGTTGGATTCTCTTTTCTTTTCTCTTTTTTATTTTTTTTATTTTTAAACAAACACAAACACACAACACCTATAACATAAAAGCCCCTTCAATTACACACAGTGTGTCGATTGGTTACAAAGTCTTTCTGTGTCCTTTTCGTAGTCCTCACTTGAATTTTATCAACATTCACATATTGACAAGCAAGATATCTTTGTATACGTTGTTATTATGCTTCCTCCTATTCTAAGTCATTCAATCAGTTTAGCATTGATAACGTTCTCTAACAGTTTCCAATTCCATGTTTTTTCCCATTATTAGTATCATCAATCTAATATACATGTATACAAATTGTTATAATTATTAAACATCCATTAAGCCCAGCTATTATTACATCCTTTCAACATAAGGCATATTAAATGTAAAGTAAGTTTATATTATGACATTTTATTACATCATCCTGAAATCATCCAATGATCTTTATAATCTATTCTATGTTGAATTGTTTATCTATTATAAAAAGGCTTTTCAACATCATCTCCATGATCCTCACTTACACTTTGTATAAGATTTCATATTATCAATCTAGTATATAAATGCTTTATCATTATTAATCATTTATTTGACTATAGCTGTTATTACTTTGTACATTGCACTCAAAATTTACTACATTTAACTACATTTATTGTGACATCATTCTATTATTTTAGCATTGATAACATTCTCTAATAATTTTCAATTCCATGTTTTTCCCCCATTATTAGTATCATCAATCTAATATACTTATATACAAATTGATATAATTATTAAACATCCATTAAGCCTAGCTATTATTACATCGTTTCAACTTAAAGCATATTAAATTTAAAGTAAATTTATATTATGACATTTTATTACATCATCCTGAAATCATCCAATGATATTACATCTTTATATTCTATTCTATATAGAATTGTTCAACTTTTGTAAAAAGGCTTTTCAACATCATCTCCATATCCTCACTTACAGTATTGTATAACATTTCATATTATCAATCTAGTACCGTGTTTCCCCGAAAATTGTCAAACAAGATATCTTTGTATACATTGTTATTATGCTTCCTTTGTTTGATTATCACTATTGTCTCTCCATTTTAGACAAGGTATTCCAAATCTATAACCTTTAATATTATAATGATTCACTCTATCATCTTCAATATATCCAATAATAAAGAGTTATTGTTTATCCTATTCTAAGTCATTCTATTATTTTAGCATTGATAACATTCTCTAATAATTTTCAGTTCCATGTTTTTTTTCACCATTATTAGTATCATCTATCTAATATACATGTATACAAATTGTTATAATTATTAAACATCCATTAAGCCTAGATATTATTATATCCTTTCAACATAAGGCATATTAAATTGAAAGTAAATTTATTTTATGACATTTTATTACATCATCCTGAAATCATCCATTGATGTTACATCTTTATATTCTATTATATATAGAATTGTTTATCTTTTATAAAAAGGCTTTTCAACATCATCGCCATAATCCTCACAGTATTATATGAAATTTCATATTATCAATCTAGCATATATAAATGCTTTGTTATCATTATTAATCATTTATTAGACTATAGCTATTACATTGTACATAGCATTCACTATAGCTATTATTACGTTGTACATTTAACTAAAATTTATTGTTTCATTTAATTTCATTTCATCATCCTGTATCCTTCCAGAGATAGTGTAGTCCAATATCTCTTGCCATTTGTAAAGTCTGTATTCTAAATGTTTTCTTGATAAGTCTTATATGAACTTCTCTTAAGAACTTATTGTTCATTGCATGTTTTATAAGGATTCAAAATCCTCTATCTGCTCCTTTTATCAGCTTAACTTTTGTTATCATTAGTGCTTCTGCCAAGATTACTCTCATTATTTCTGCCAAATTTTCTCTCCTTTCTTCATCTATGTTCTGACATCTGAAATAAAGTTCCTGTTCTTCAATCTCTCCTTTCCATATTTCACACTTGTCATTTCCCTCCACTCTCAGTTTGCTGTCAGTGTCAACAATTTTCTTATCACTTTCATATGTTTCTGTTATTTTTTCAGCTCTGTCCTCAAACTTCATCACTGTCCCCGTACTTTCTGTATTTTGATCTATACTGTAATTTCAAGTCTCTTTTCAATTCTCTCTGTGATTATTAAAAAATTTTGAATTTCTAAGAAAATTCTTTGCAAAGTTAGTGCCTTTTCTTCTTCACATTGTGCCATTTTCCAGGTTATATACACTGCCAAAACATCCGACAATTTTTATGTTTCAAACAAATTCAGTGGGGTTTTTCAAATCAAAGCTTTCTCTTTCCTTCAAAGGAACACCTGTATAAACAAAACGTTTTCCACCGACCCTTTCAGTAAACAAAGCTTATAGCTTTATCAGATATTGCCAAGCCTCTAGCCACTAGATGGCAGTGTTATCTCTTTCCCATCTGTTATTGCCTCTCTCTGTAAACTCCAAGCTCCGAAAGAGGGGAATTTTTTTTAAAAAATCACGCTCCGTCCAAGCCTTATGAGAGAAGAAACTTTTAATCCACGAATACAAAAAATGGAAAAAGTATAGAGGAAGAAGGAAAAAGAGACAAGTCCAGTTTAAAAGTAAGAGGCATTTGTAAAAAGTCCTTCCATAAAAAACAAACAAAGTTAAGAGATATCGACAGCAATCCTGGAGCCTCAAGATTGCATGTTGGGTCGTTGCGACGTCAAGCCATGGCCTCCCTCTTTTCTTTTCTCTTCACCTATTGATCACAATCGATATTGGAAATGGAGGGGAACAATATACACTTTCCACGTTACAAGTAGTCCTCGCTTACCATCCAGAATTGGGACCACAAACTCCATTGCTAAGCAAAGCAATTGTAAAGTGCAACATTACCAAACTTATAATATCATTTCTGGCTGCAGTATTAAATTGCCACAGGTCAGTGGGTACTTAAATCATTAATTGGTAATTTCCTGTAAGAAAATCCCCATTGAGTTTGCTTTTTGTAACCCATCCAGGAAGGCCACATGTAGCAATCATGTGATCATGGGGCACAGGCACCATCACAAATGTGTGCTGGTTGTTAAGCATCTGAATTGTGATCACATAAGCACAGGGATGCTGGGATAGCCACAAGTTAAAAGATCAATCATGAACCTTCTTTTTCAGTGCTCTTGTAACTTTGCATGGTTCCTGAATGAGACTGTCTGTAAGTGTGGACTGTTTAACCCAGAGATGATGTTGGCATGAAACTCCTCCTATTCTACATGTCTTAGAAAAATCCTAATCAATATTTATCAGAACTAATTACCATTCTCCACTTTGTTTTTACCAGCTGAATGTGGAGGTCGTTTCAAAGGAGAATCTTCAGGAAGGATCTTGTCTCCGGGCTATCCCTTTCCATATGATAATAATTTGCGTTGTACATGGATAATCGAAGTAGATCCAGGAAACATTGTCAGGTACTCGAAGACGGTCTTAATTTTTAAGAGAAAAACATATTTTAGAATACAAAAACTAAGAAATCTGTCTGGAATCCATTTATTCAAAATTTAATGTTGTATTACTTGGGGAAACAGCAATCTAAGCATAGTGCTCGGCAGGTGGATTATAGAAGTTTTATCGACTACATTATCTGATGGGCTAAAATGATTTACCACAGTTTGGGGTGAATAAATATTTGTTGCAAATCTGCATGGAGTATTATAATTGTAGGGTTGGGGTTGGGTTGATGGTTGGTAAAGGTCTGAGGGTAATGGATGGCTTCAATGCTTTACTTTGCCTTCCTTCTGATTCCTTGTCCAGCAGTGCTAACAGCTACAGAAGTCATTACTCTTGTACAGAAGCCTCATGTGACATTTTCGTTCAGTGCCAGAAGAAACTTCGGTGTATGCATTATATATACTGTATTTTTCGGAGTATAAGGCGCACTGGAGTATAAAATGCACCGGGGTTTTGAAGAGGCAAATAAATAAAAAAAAGTTTTTGCACTCTGCAAACCTCCCCAAAACGTCCCGGTTTTTGCAAAAACGAGCCCCCCATTTTTTTTTCAAAAAAGGGCATGAATAGCCTTTAGGAGGCTTGTAGAATGTTCCTTGGGGCTGGAGGGGGGGGGCAAAATTGAGCAAAAGAATGGCAATTTTTTGCTCATTTCTGCCCTCCCTAGCCCCCAGAAGCTCTCTGAAAGCCTCCTACAAGCTGTGCATGGCCATTTTGTTCAAGGGGGCAGGGCTTTGGGAGGCAAAAATGCTGTATTCAGTGTATAAGATGCACCCAGATTTTCAGCCTCTTTTTTGAGGGAAAAAGGTGCATCTTATACTCCAAAAAATACAGTACATCAAATGTTTTCTCACATTAGATCTACATAAGAAGTTTTCAAATCAAGGCATAAAGACCCATGGAGGATAAATCTCCAGTAAAGAGAACAATGCTCTTCAGCACTGGAGAGGGAGGCCTCTTTATGTAGACCTTTTAATTATCAACCAAGTATTTTTCTCCCCTACATGATCCTTTCTAAAATGCAACTCATAGAAGCATAGATTTAGTTGCAATTATTTTATTTATTTATTTGAATTGGTCATTCATATTTGGTGTTTTTTTTACAGCCTCCAATTTCTGGCATTTGATACGGAAGCCTCGCATGATATCCTACGGGTTTGGGATGGCCCACCTGAAAACGACATGCTGTTAAAAGAAATTAGTGGCTCTCTTATTCCAGAAGGCGTCCACAGCACTCTCAACATAGTGACAATACAATTTGACACAGACTTCTATATCAGCAAATCTGGATTTGCCATTCAATTTTCAAGTAAGTTGATATACACATTTGGCTCTGAGTAGTCCAAAGTCTAGATTTTTTTCAAAATATTGTAAAATAGTTCCTTCTAGATTATTGATTAATTAGCCAATGATTGTCTGGCTGACTGTCTGATTTTCTTCGTCCCTTCCACCCTTGGTGAACACGGTCTTCCCAAAGGCCAAAAAGATCAGGGTCCAGGACTAAAGTATGTCATAATTGAGACACTGAAGAAGAGAAAGCACAGTTCCTCAGTCCCGCAAGTTGCCCTTTTAACAGAAGGGATCTGGAAATATACTCTTGTGGGATATGGCAAGACAGACAAAGATACTCAAATGCAGGCAGTCACAGAAGTAGCTTGGCTCTGCCATATACAGGGCTTTAAATGGGATTACCAGCATCTTGAATTGCATCTGTAATCATAACAACGATATAAGTCCAGGGGTGGACTGCTACAGGTTCGCCAGGGTTCGGGAGAACCCATAGCTAATGTTATGGCTGGTTAGGAGTGTCAGGGTGGAAATTCAACCCTGTTCCCTTGCTGGGGTAATTGTATTTAATGAGGGATGAACCGTGGTTTTTCCTTGAAGTATACTTCAAAATTAAGAAAAATAAACCCGAGATATATTCTAAGAAACACAGTTTATTGTAAAGAAAATGAAAAACAAAACTTACTAGCTAATGATTACATTTTGGCAGTATTCCTGCCTGCCTTCTTGGCAGGCGAACAACAACAACAAAAGATTATGTGGACATGCGTAGTGAGCTTAGTGATACGAGTCAGATCAGTCTACCGTATGTCTTGGAGTTTAAGCACAGCTGGCAAACAAAAACCGCAGTGACAAGGAGAACCTCCAAATCCCACCCCTGTCTGGCCCCATCCTGCCCACCCCACTCCACCACTCCCAGGAGTCTTCATGCAGCCAGTTTTGGATGTGAGGTAAGTGCAAGGCCCACGCAGAGGCTCGGTGAGGGGAAAAAACAGGACTCCCAGAAGTTCCAGAAATCCAGAAACAGGACCGTTTCTGGCCTCTGGAGGCACGCCGTCCCCCTTGCCATGGTGCAAAAGGCTGACTAGGCCACGCCGATCATGGCCACGCAGAACCCGTTGCTGAAAATTTTGAAGCTCACGCCTGTAGAAATCCAGACAAACCATGGACTTTCCAGAATGGTGGGCACTGACAAATGACAAGAGGGTCTGCCTTAAATTGTAGTGGTCTAGAACTAGAAGAGAGGTTTTCTCAGTTTTAGACCCTATGTTATTCTATAACATACAATCCCTAATATATAATTGTCTCTCTCTTTATTTTCATTTAAGAAATCACTTAAAATTATCCTGTTTATATACATGACGCAGAACTGGCCATCTTGGGGCAGTCTGTAAATGTTTTAAATTAAAGTGAATTAAATAATGCAAGTTTTGTTAATTAGGTTGTGTCAAATTTCCCAAGTCATACAAGCCGACAGAGATCAGTTTACTGCCTCTAATATTAAAATTAACACTTTCAAGATAAAGTTAGTTGATATATTAGTCGGACTTTCATATGATCTAATTTATTTCAGATTCTCAGATTTCTTTTTGGTGAACAAAACTGTATTTTATGAAACTTCAAAAAAGTGTTTTCTTTATCTGACTCAAATGCAATATCCTAATATCAAAGAACAAGACTACTCTGCCACAATTTCATTTTATCTTTCGTATTAATCCACTCTCTTTTGTTAATTCTTTCTCTTTCATTAAACTTACTTAAAGTTAACATTTGATTCAGTGGAAGTACAAAATGCTCAGTATGTGGCCAGACTGAAAATTAGTATGATTCAGTAGCTTTGATTGTTGACAATCAAATTTCTTTGAAGAGTAAGATTGCTGAATTTGTCTACCCTATCTCATGAAAGTCATAAAGAAATATATTAGGGTACTTTTGAACCAAACGGTTTAGGAGCTTTGTGTTAATCAGGCATATCCCAGGTTTATGCTGCCAATACAATAAAATAATGAGAAGTCTTTTAAAGGCTTCTGCAGAATTAGCAGACAATACAGGTTGAATAGATATACTGGTACATCACTAAATGTAGAATCTTTGTGTAAAAAAAACCCCACAGACTGCTAACACAGTAATAACTTCTGACCAATGTGGATAAATCTTTGCTCTAGTGATCAAGCTTTCATATGCTGTCCAGTACATGGCATGAAAATTAAAGTGCATCTAAGTTTCAGCAAGCATCTACTGAATTGATAATTAAACATTGATATATGTCATTCTTCATCCTGTAACTTTTTTAGACCCAAATCGTTAATTTGTGATGTTGACAGCAATCTGCTTGTAGAGAGTGCAATTGCTAATTTATGATTTAGGGTAATTGCAAGACATGGCAAAAAAAAAAAAATCAAATTCACGGTCATGCTGGTATGATTGAAACTCTGTGATACTCTAAAAATGGCACCATATTCAGAACTTCAAGGCACCATTGTGGTCAGCATCTTAATATTCTGATCACACCTTTTAAACATTTCTGCTGGGATTCAAACCACTCATTGGGAGAATATGATTTTTCCTGGCACATGGTGACCGCCAGCAAAGCTAACAAAATATTGGCTTCAGTAGTTGAAGGAGATAATTCCAAACAAATTACTCACGTTTACCATTTTGTAATCTTTAGAGTGGGATATAGGATATATGGACATGTGGAAATGATGGCAAAATAACGGATCACACAAAGAATAAATCAGACTAAAGATTTAATTCTTCCAAGAGTGTGTGTGTTTTCTTGTTTGTGTGTATATTATTGATAGAAAATGTAAAAAGAACAGAATGCTAATCTCATCACGACTGTAGATTTACAACTGGAATTAGCAGTTCTGTATGAAAATAATATGATATATATTGAGCAAACTCTGAACTTCTGTTTTCTAAACTCATATATTCCACTACTATGATCTGAAAAAAACAGTTCAATACAATACAATACAATACAATAAAATGCAATGCAATGCAATGCAATACAATACAATACAATACAATAGTAGAGTTGGAAAGGACCTTGGAGGTCTTCTAGTCCAACCCCCTGCTTAGGCAGGAAACCCTATACCGTTTTCAGAAAGATGGCTATCCAACATCTTCTTAAAGACTTCCAGTGTTGGGGCATTCACAACTTCTGGAGACAAGCTGTTCCACTGATTAATTGTTCTAACTGTCAGGAAATTTCTCCTCAATTCTAAGTTGCTTCTCTCCTGGATTAATTTCCACCCATTGCTTCTTGTTCTACCCTCAGGTGCCTTGGAGAATAGTTTGAGTCCCTCTTCTTTGTGGCAACCCCTGAGATATTGGAACACTGCTATCATGTCTCCCCTAGTCCTTCTTTCTCTTAAGCTAAACATACCCAGTTCCTGCAACCGTTCTTCATGTTTTAGTCTCCAGTCCCCTAATCATCTTTGTTGCTCTTCTCTGCACTCTTTCTAGAGTCTCCACATCTTTTCTACATTGTGATGACCAGAACTGGATGCAGTATTCCAAGTGTGGCCTTACCAAGGCATTATAAAGTGGTATTAACACTTCATGTGATCTTGATTCTATCCCTCTATTAATGCAGCCTAGAACTGTGTTGGCTTTTTTGGCAGCTGCTGCACACTGCTGGCTCATATTTAAATGGTTGTCCACTAGGACTCCAAGATCCCTTTCACAGTTACCACTACTGAGCAAGGTATCATCTATACCTTGCTCAGTAGTAGTAACTGAGTAGTAGTTCAATCAATAAGTGTGTTTGTGAGTGTGTGCCGAAAGGTTAAGGTGATGAATGTAAGCATGAGTTTTGTGCTTGATCAACAATGCACACAAACACAAGAGGTGCTTTCAGCTGTTATGGCTTTGATTTGATTTTTTAAAAAAATATACCTTATGGATAATCTGACTTAGTTTAAACTTTGGGGGGTAGGTTGGGGTTTTGCCTTGCATTTCTGCAGCCAATTTTATTTCTTTATTGAATAATGTTAACCATGTTTGGCCAGAGGTGTTCTTGATAATACTGATTAACCCTGGTAAAATTGATGAAATGGATGAGATAAGAAGGAGTTGCACACAAGATTGCTGAGATTTTCAATCATGCTGGCTAGCAAATATTACATGGGAAGTGGAGTGGAAGCACAATGATTCATGAATAGGAAATGGTCCTGAATCTATGGGTAGAAACTTTCAAGGGAAATGATTGAGAATTAGTCTTGGGAAAAATGATTAATATTTCATTTTAATAACTCTGGCAGCGTATAAAGCAATGTATTCATGCAATTTTGTAATGCCCCTAAAGTTGGGAGTCATTGTTGAGACCGATAGTGCTGGGAGATTGGGCAGATAGAACTTCTTAAAATACAGTAATTGAAAAAAAAATTCATCATACAAAGTACTTAAATGGAACTCCCACCACCACCCCCTCTTCCTGTCTGTAATTGTATTTTGGAGATGGTAGAAGTACGGGAGACCTTGGGATTTATCCATCACAGAATGATGAATCACGAATGTGAAGTAGCTACAAACAAAGTAAATATTATTCTACAGTATATTAAATGAGTAATTTCAGGAAGTGCATAAAAAATTCAGTGGTACTATGCAAAACATTTTGTCTTTAATTCTTTGTGGTAAACAGAAAAAGGGAAAGAAGGAAGGAAGGAAGGAAGGAAGGAAGGAAGGAAGGAAGGAAGGAAGGAAGGAAATATTTTGTAAATAACAACTGTCATTGTATTATATTCAATTTTCCAACAAGAAGTATGTGTAGCTTCAAATGAATCTACAGAAATTTTTTACTAATGTTAAAAGATTATAAAAGGTGACTCAGAAAAAGAATAGAGTAGAGAGAATAGATACTATAGAATAAATTAACAACAAAAGTTTTATGTAAAAATCAGACTTAAAGAATAAAATAACCCAGAGTTTACAAATTACTGAATCGGTTGGGGATGTGATCTCAACTGGAAGTGCCTGATTTTCTGTCTTTGCAAAAAATGCAGCTGAATGTATTAAACAGCACTGGCACTAGCACTTAGACTTAAATACTGCTCCATAGTGCTTTATAGCCATCTCAAAGCGGTTTACAGAGTCAGCATCTTTTCCCCAACAATCTGGCTTCTCATTTAACCAACCCTGGAAAGATGGAAGGCTGTGTCAACCTTGAGCCGATCAGGTTTGAACTCCTGGCAGTTTGCAGAGTTAGCCTGTAATACTGCATTCTAACCACTCTGGCATCATGGCTCCAAACACCCAATAAAGCATAGCATTTAAACTCAGGAATAATGTGAAATCAGTCGTATGCATTTATGCCTCCTTAGTTAAACACTGTGGTCTACAAGGGATATTCAGCAATGAATATTCTAACATTGTGGCCCAATTTCCATTATTAGTCCAAGAAAGAGACTCCCCCTTCATACATAAAAGGGTTTTTCGTTTTAGAAATAATCTTAAATATAATCCATTATGGAATTTTAAAGCAAAGAGATGGTAATAAAAATAATTCAGACAAGGAGTCCCTTATTAACTAAGAAAATGCACAAGCAATATTTTTATTTAATGTTCTGAAAACTCTGTATTTTTCTCTATGCTTTTCAGAAAACCTTCTCCAGAGGTAGCTTGTAAGGAAAAAAGTTGAAATATCAGAGAAAGAAAAGACATTTGAAAGGGGGAGAAAGCAGGTCAAATACATATTTGTGATTACAGAATAATAGTCCTTTCAAATTCCCAAATATAGCAAACACAGAGAGGGATGGTCACACCTACAGGGAGAAATAAAGCTAAAGAAGAGGTTTCCAATTTAAAAACACTGCAAAAGAGACAGTACTGAAAGCATTTTTCAAAGTAAGAATATATTTAATACTGCAGCTCCTAACCTTCCATCAAGATATTCTCAGTGTATTGGGCACTGAAATACAGCAGCCATGCACACATAAATACATACGTACATACAATAATGCTTTATTTTATATACATACCTACATGTTCTGACCTAGGCTTCCCCAGCAGCACGAAGCTCATCTTTTATTTCATTTACAGTGAATTCCTCCCCAGCAATTCTGTTTCAAGTTTCAGCTCACCCACAGCGCGAGATTAGAACAGCAATTGGCTCGAGACCAAGTCGATAACAAGGAAATGAACATACGGCAACATCAAAACAATCTTGGCAATCAAAGCTTTGCCTTCGTAATTTCAAAAGAGAAGCCAAAATGCAATCTGAGGTTTGGAATCTCTAGTTAGGTTAGTCAGCTAGTCTAATGGTCAGAGTTTCAGGGTCTCCAAGTAGAACAGTCCAGGACAATAGCTCAGAGGGCCGTTTCTAAGCAGAACCAGCCACGAACAAGCCCCAGACTAACCTTCCAGGCAATGGCCAATTAGTCTATCAAACAGATAACCAGCTGCTCAAACTGGGTCCAGAACTCAAACACAGCCTCCTGACAACTTAAACTACACCCATGTGGTTCATGAACTACAGTGTCTCATAAACACAAACATTTTGCAATGACACACACATTGCTTCCAGTAATGCCTCCCTCTGCCTGCCTTGCTAAGTAGCTCATCAAGAGTGGTGGTGCCTTTTTCTGAGAAATCTGGCAGACCTTCACCTCTCTGCCCTGCATACTCTGGGATCTACGATGGCAGGCAGCTCCTCCCACTCCTTCTCACAGGCCTTCAAGCTCTCCCCAGCCAAGACCTGTTCTGCTGGTAGTTCAGGGTCAGTAATTCCTGATGTGACAGGAATGATTCCATTCTCCCACATTCTAGCCTCTGAGGAAGAAGTGGAGGAGTCGTCAGCAACAGGAGACATCACAATTGTTGGCAACTGGCTTGCATTTGCAGGCCTGGTGTAGGAGATGACCAGGCTGTGCCCGAGGAAGGAGTCAAATGCATCATCAGACATGAGTTGCTGCACTCTCACAAGAGATCAAAGTCCAGGCCACCTTGAATTTCTTAACTCCCACTTATTTCATTTGACCATTAGTAGTTCAGATTCTTGTGGAGAATTTAACCTTGCAGGAAATCTTTATGTAATTGGAACTGCCCGAGTCTCCTGATTTCCTCAGAGCTTGACACATTTGCATGATCTTGTGGTCATTTGACCCACATATTATTATGTTTAATAGAGGCCGCGGGAAGCCCCCTTGCAGGGCAGGGCAGAGGAATTTGGGGAATATCTTAACTTAACTTTATTGGATTTTTAGACCGCCCCTCTCTCAAAAGAGACTCGGGGCGGTTTTATCTGCAGGATAAAATTGCTCAAATCCTGAGGGAATGGATCCCCCTCAGTGGGCTAGGGGGGACGTCCGAGGCGAGTCTTGAGAGACCATTCTGTGAGGAGTTTGACTCTGTTGCCACCGATGATTTGGACAGGCTGCGTGGGCGACTGCGAGTCACCACATGTTTATTGGATGTGTGTCCCTCCTGGCTTGTACTGGCATCCTGGGAGGTCACACGAGGCTGGCTCTTGGGACTAGTGAACGCTTCATTGAGTGAGGGGTCCTTACTGGCCGCCTTGAAAGAGGCGGTTGTGAGGCCCTTACTCAAGAAGCCTTCTCTGGACCCAACTGAACTAGCTAATTATCGTCCCGTCTCCAACCTTCCCTTTTTAGTGAAGGTTGTAGAGAGTGTGGTGGCCCAACAGTTCCCACGTCACCTGGAGGAAACTGATTATCTAGACCCGCGCCAGTCCAGCTTCCGACCCGGGCACAGCACAGAGACGGCCTTGGTCGCGTTGGTAGATGATCTCTGGAGGGCCAGGGATAGGGGTTGTTCCTCTATCCTGGTCCTATTAGACCACTCAGCGGCTTTTAATACCATCGACCATGGTATCCCATTGCGCCGGCTGGAGGGGCTCGGGGTAAGGGGCACCGTTTTGCGGTGGTTCTGCTCCTACCTCTCCGACCGGACGCAATGCGTGTAGGCAGGGGAGCAGAGGTCGACCCTGAGGCCGCTCACTTGTGGGGTGCCACAGGGGTCCGTCCTCTCGCCCCTCCTGTTCAACACATATATGAAGCCTCTGGGTGAGATCATCCGTGGTTTTGGGGTGGGATACCATCTGTACGCTGCCGATACGCAGCTGTACATTTCCACCCCGAACCACCCCAACGAGGCCGTCGAAATGATGTCCCGGTGTTTGGAAGCCGTACGGGTATGGATGGGAGACAACAGACTTAAGCTCAACCTCTCCAAGACGGAGTGGCTGTGGCTACCGGCCCCCCGGTTCAACCAGTGGATTCCATCGCTGGCCATTGGGGGCGAGCAACTGGCCCTCGTGGAGTGGGCGCGCAATTTGGGTGTCCTCCTGGATGCCCAGCTGTCTATGGAGGACCATGTGGCAGCCGTGGCAAGGGGGGCATTCCACCAGGTTTGCCTGGTGCGCCAATTGCGCCCCCTATTGGACCAGGATGCCCTTCGCACAGTCACTCATGCGCTGGTGACATCCCGTCTCAACTACTGTAATGCTCTCTACATGGGGCTCCCCTTGAGATGCACCCGGGGACTACAGCTGGTCCAGAATGCGGCCGCGCGGGCAATTATGGGGAGTACGAGATACTCCTATGTAACACCTCTCCTGCGCGAGCTGCACTGGCTCCCTGTGGTCTACCGGGTGCATTTCAAGGTGTTGATCACCATCTTTAAAGCACTCCATGGCACAGGACCTAGTTACTTGCGGGATCGCATCCTGCCCCATACATCCCTGAGACCAATTCGCTCTCACAGAGAGGGACTCCTCCGGGTGCCGTCCACTAAGCAGTGCCGGAAGGCGGCACCCGGGAGCAGGGCCTTCTCTGTGATGGGCACAGCCCTCTGGAATGACCTCCCCCCCGACATTAGGACTACTACTGATCTCCGCTCCTTCCGCAAGAAACTCAAGACCCACCTGTTCCAACTAGCCGGCCTGGCTTAACTAGAACTCCTCTCATCCCCCTGGCAATTTTAAATTTTAAATTTTAGGGTATTTTAATGTCTTTTTAACTTTATTGTTATTGTTATTTATGAATTGTAATAATTGTTTTTATTTATATACCTCCTCCGTGCAATATGTTGTGTATTTAATTGTACGCCGCCCCGAGTCCCTCGAGGAGAGGGAGCGGCTTATAAGTTGAATAAATAAATAAATAAATAATAAATGTTTTTGCTGAATGCAGGCATTTACAATGGGTTCTCTTAATGACTGTGGATTTTGCTTAATGACTATATTGATTTACTTAATGACCATTGCAAAAAAATGGTGCAAAATCTAGTCAGTCACATGTTGAGCCATAACTTAATCGTCAGTTTCCATTATGGTCGGATATTAAGAACCGCCTATAAAATAAAGCATTATTTTGCACTAAAACAAGAGCAATAAAAGCTATAAGTAAAACTAGAAATAACTAATAACGACGTAAATCCAATTGAAAAAAATATGTGTCCATGGTTGGTGAAAACTTTTCAGTGAAGCAGTTGATCAAAATTTGCAGCTGGGAGGAAAGAGAACTCAGCAGATGAGTTATTTTTGAAAAGGGTAAGCCAGTCTGTCTCAGCCGCTTAGAGTCTGTCTAAATAAATGAGAAGGATCATCTCCATCTTATCAAAACAAACAGCATGGGGTCAATAATGAGGTGTCAATGGAAGATCTTGTGCATTCCTTATAAAAACAACATTCAGTACTTCTGTTATACATTGAGAACCTGGTAAATGAGTAGTGCGTATTTATGCTTAATGTAGGAGACACAGTGAAGGTGAAAGCTCCAGTAACAGCACATGAAATCTAACAGATAATTAAGAAGGCAGTCTCCTAAAACTAGAGTTCAGTTCAGAGGTGGGTTGCTCCTGGTTTGGCCCGGTTCGGCCGAACCTGTATTGGAATTCAGGCCTGGGTCACTGAACCAGCAGCGACCCAAGCCTGCCACGCCCCGGAACTGGTTCTCTCACCGCTGCTAGGCTGCCACAATTTTGGTTTTTAGTGACTGTGTGTGCACAGTTCACTGTAAATTGTTCTGTGCATGCATGAAGAACAATTTACATTGAACAGTGCATGTGCGCCCAGCATGCATCTGGTGCACGAACGAGTGTTGTATGCGGCTTCTGAACTGGTAATAAAACCGTCAGCAACCCACTCTGGTTCATTTCCTTGTCATTCTCATATAGCCTTTTTGTTCTCTTTTGTTTCTGGCAACAATAGGGAAGTAGTTTTTTATTGACTGCGCTCTCTGTCCTTGTATGTCTTTCTTTTTCGTATGACTGTCCAAGAGTTTTCTTGCAGTCTTCCTGGAATTTCTTGATTTGGGATTTTTGTCTAAAATGCCAAGTAGATCCAACCCTGTTTAGCTGTTCAAATTCAGTCAAAGTTAACCAGATGAACAGCATATATGTAGATTCTTTAAAGGAAGCCATTAAAATTAAATGAGTTAGCAGTATGGATATGTTAACTAAGATACATAACATAGCATGTAACAAAGACATCCTGTAAATCAGCAGGTTCTGACCAGTTCTGGAGAACTGGTAGCGGAACTTTTGAGCAGGGATGTGCGGTCAGGGGAGGCAGGGGAGGCAGAGCCTCACCTCTCTTCATGAAATAATATTATATAATATTATTTATATATATATATATATATATATATATATATATATATATATATATATATATATATATATATATATACACACCGTATTTACCGTAATTATAATTATAATATTATATACATCCGGCCGGCCGGGCCCAGGAGCTGCGGAGGCAGAAATGTTGTCGGCGCTCCCGGATGGCGAAGCTACGAAAGCGACTGGGGGAAAGTTCTCGTCGTTCCCCAGTCGCTTTCGTGGCTTCGTCATCCGGGACGCCGACAACATTTCTGCCTCCGCAGCTCCCGGGCGCGGCCGGACGGATGTAGCCAGAGTGACGCCGAGGCGGTCCGGGCGGACAAAAGAGCGAGCGAGTGATGATCAGGCAGCCTGATCCTCGGTCGCTCGCCCGCCGGACTGCCTCGGCACCACTCTGGCTACCTCCGTCCGTCCGCGCCCGCAAGCTGCGGAGGCAGAAATGTTGTTGGTGCTCCCGGATGACGAAGCCACGAAAGCGACTGGGGAACAATGAGAACCTTCCTGCCTCTGCTGGACTTTGCGCGCTCCTCGCGACTGCAATAGATGTCCAGAAGCGGCTTTTGTGGCTAATGGGGTTTGGGCTTCCAGCCCAACAGCCCCTGCCACTTCTGGACGTCTATTGCAGTCACGAGGAGTGTGCAAAGTCCAGCAGAGGCAGGAAGGTTCTCGTCGTTCCCCAGTCGCTTTCGAGGACTGCGGAGCGCGAGCCGGCGGAGCACGCTCAGGAAGGCGGGGAATGGGATCACGTGTGCTGGAGGCTGAGGCAGCCTCAGCCTCAGCCTCCAGCACACGTAGTCCCATTCCCCGCCTTCCTGATGACGACACCAGCCTCACCAGCCATAAACCTCACCGCACGTCACTGCTTTTGAGGTGGTATTGAACTAAATACTGCCTCTGACTGACTACACACCCCATCTATTCTCTGCCTGCTGCGTCCCAGCTGATCGGGAGGAAACGGGGATTTTGCAGTAATCTGGAGTGGGGAGGGAGTGGAGCTTTTACACTATCCTTCCCCTGGAGGGGGCTGAGAATGGAAATTTTACAGTATCCTTCCCCTGCCATGCCCACCAAGCCACACCACACCTACCATGCCACGTCCACAGAACCAGTAGAATTTTTTTTTTGAATCCCAGCACTGCTGTACATACATTATAGACATACACTCCGGTGATGGGTTCCGGATCCCTTTCCAACCGGTACGGTTGGAACAGACCCAGTGGCACCCACATGGATGCGCGCAGCATGTGCATGCGTCTTAGCATCCAGCAATGCCTCTGCGAGCCTCCATGATATTCCAGCTGCTAGCCGGAGTGTCGTGCAGGTGCTGTATGCGCCATGCACATGCGCAGAAGCACCAAAGACTTTAAAGACAGGTAAGGAGTGTGGGTGGGTGAGTGGGCCCTCCGGAGCACCATACTGGAGCGGTTACCAGTGATCCGGGCAGGCTCCGGTACACCCGTACTGGGGCATACCTCCTGCAACTCACCACTGATACACTCCTTTTTAAAATTATCTGAGGCAAAATCTGTACAAAGTACTGTAAGAACTGTCAATAAGATTGAACTGAATATATTTAAAATATTTGAATTTATTGAAAAAGATCTTGAATGAATATATAGAGACAAAATGTTTATAAGATTGCTGAGGGTTTTATATAGCCACCACTTTAACAAAATACAGGGAGAAATAATGTACCTTTAATTGGCAACCTAATCATTTAATTAGCATATATATTTAAACCCCATACTTAATAAAATAGCCTTCAAGAGAGTGATCTGTTGTTAATTAGAATAATTGACCATGAAGACACGGTGATTGTTTTGCTTGCTTTTTCATTTTGTTTTGATTATTTTACTTTTCTCTCTGTTGTATCTTTTATGTGTTTTAAATATACTATTTGGTTCCTAGCTGTAAGCTGGCCAGACTGTGAATAAAGAATTAAATGGCTTATAAATTAGTAAGGAATTAAGTAAGGAATAGCCTGTGTTTATTTGAGATAAATCATCGAATGGAGAGCAGACGGTTCTCACTCCCAAACGTGGCAATTTTAGGATGCATGAACTTCAACCTCCAGAATTTCCTATCCAACGTGACCAACAAGGCCCCCCTCATTAATGAGTTGATCTCAGAGGGGGAGCTAGACCTTGCTGGGATAACGGAGACCTGGTTGGGCCACGAGGGTGGTTTACCCCTCGTGGAAATGTGCCCACCAGGTTTCCGGGCATTCCATCAGCCCCGGGCCCTGGGTAAGGGTGGTGGGGTGGCGGTGGTTATTCGGGAATGTTTAGAGCCGAGGGAGTTCACTGTCCCTCAGATACCCGGGTGTGAGTCCCTTGGTGTGAACTGCGGCCCAGGGAGGCAGTGGGGCTTGCTGATTGTATACTTGGCTCCGCGCTATGCATCAGCAGCCCTGCCCGAGCTCCTCGAGCTAATCTCAATGACGGCAATTGAGACTCCCAGACGTCTGGTCATGGGGGACTTCAACTTGCCGTCAACGGGAGTGGCTTCTGAGGTGGCTCGGGAGTTCATGGCTTCCATGACGGCCATGGACCTGACCCAATTAGTGCAGGGCCCCACTCACGAAGGGGGCCACACACTGGACCTCATTTTTGTATCTGAACAGTGGACGAGTGATCTGGGAATAGGGGATTTAGTCATCACGCCCCTGTCATGGTCAGACCACTCATCCCTCCGGCTGGACTTCCCTGGCGCTATCCCCCACCGCGAGGAGGCGGAACCAGACTCTATAAACTGGTACCGCACCAGGCACCTGATGGAATCGGATAGATTCCAGACGGAGCTTGGGCCAATACCTGTAGCCTTGTCCCGCGCCCGCTCTGAGGATCTAGTGACTGCCTGGAATAGGGCGACGACTGGGGCCTTGGACCGGGTTGCGCCTTTGCGACCTCTCCTGCGGCATCGACCCACCCGGGCTCCTTGGTTTACTGAGGAGCTTAGGGTGATGAAGCGCCACAGGAGACGTCTAGAGAGCAGGTGGAGGTCCTCACGCTCCGAATCTGACCGAACACAGGTAAGAGCCTATTTGCGGACTTACCTTGTGGCAATAAGAGTGGCCAAACATAGACATTGTGCTGCCCTTATTGCGTCCGCGGATAACCGCCCTGCCGCCCTGTTTCGGGTGACCCGCTCCCTTTTATCTCAGGGGGCGCAGGAGACACCCTTACAGGGTAGAGCAGAGGAATTTGGGGAATATCTTCAGGACAAAATCGATCAGAGCCGGAGCGGGTGGAGCTCCGTCAGTGGACCAGACGAGCCGCCAACAGCGAGTCTTGAGAGACCATTCTGGGAGGAGTTTGACTCTGTTGCCCCCGAGGATTTGGACAGGTTGCGTGGACGGCTGCGACCCACCACATGTTTAATGGACCCGTGCCCCTCCTGGCTGGTACTGGCAGCCTGGGAGGTGACACGAGGCTGGCTCCTGGGCCTGGTGAATGCCTCACTGGGTGAGGGATACTTACCAACCGCCTTGAAAGAGGCGGTGGTGAGACCCTTGCTCAAGAGACCTTCGCTCGACCCAATGGAACTAGCTAATTATCGTCCAGTCTCCAACCTCCCCTTCTTGGCGAAAGTTGTGGAGAATGTGGTGGCGCAGCAATTTCCACGACACCTGGACGAACCCGACTATCTAGACCCACGCCAGTCCGGCTTCCGACCCGGGCACAGCACTGAGACAGCCTTGGTCGCGTTGGTTGATGATCTCTGGAGGGCCAGAGATAGGGGTTGTTCCTCTATCCTGGTCCTATTAGACCTCTCGGCGGCTTTTGATACCATCGACCATGGTATCCTATTGCGCCGGTTGGAGGGGATGGGAGTCGGAGGCACCGTTTTGCGGTGGTTCGGCTCCTACCTCTCCGACCGGAAGCAATGTGTGTTGACAGGGGGGCAGAGGTCGTCCCTGAGGCCACTCACTTGTGGGGTGCCACAGGGGTCAGTCCTCTCGCCTCTCCTGTTCAACGCATATGTGAAGCCGCTGGGCGAGATCATCCGTGGTTTTGGGGTTGAGTACCACCTGTACGCTGATGATACTCAGCTGTACATTTCAACCCCAAACCACCCCAACGAGGCTGTCGAAGTGATGTCCCGGTGTTTGGAAGCCGTCGGGGTCTGGATGGGGGACAACAGACTCAAACTCAACCCCTCCAAGACCGAGTGGCTGTGGGTACCGGCACCTCGGTTCAGCCAGCTGACCCCATCGCTGGCCATAGGGGGCGAACAACTGTCCCCTGTGGAGCGGGCGCGCAATTTGGGTGTCCTCCTTGATGCCTGGCTGTCAATGGAGGACCATGTGGCAGCCGTGGCAAGGGGGGCGTTCCACCAGGTTCGCCTGGTGCGCCAATTGCGCCCCCTACTGGACCGGAGTGCCCTGCGCACGGTCACTCATGCGCTGGTGACGTCTCGCCTGGACTACTGCAATGCCCTCTACATGGGGCTTCCCTTGGGACGCATCCGGAGACTGCAGCTAGTTCAGAACGCAGCCGCGCGGGTTATTATGGGGAGTACACGTTACTCCCACGTAACACCTCTCCTGCGCGAGCTGCACTGGCTACCTGTGGCCTTTCGGGTGCGTTTCAAGGTATTGATCACCATCTTTAAAGCGCTCCATGGCATAGGACCTAGTTATCTGCAGGATCGCATCCTACCACACACGTCCCTGCGACCTATCCGCTCACACAGGGAGGGGCTCCTCCTGGTGCCGTCCGCTAGGCAATGCCAGCGGGCGACACCTAGGAGTAGGTCCTTCTCTGTGATGGGCCCAACCCTCTGGAATGACCTCCCCCCTGACATTCGAACTACCACCGACCTCCGCTCCTTCCGTCAAAAGTTAAAGACTCACCTATTTCAATCAGCTGGCCTGGCACTTTCTTAGTTTTACCTCCCAGGGATTTATTTTAATTGGGTTTGGGGTCTTAATTGGGATGTTTTTAGGGTTTTAGAATAATTTATTTCTTGTACAGTCTATCTCCCCCTCCAAATGTATTTTAAATGTATTTCATTGTTATGACTGTATTTTATTTGCATTGACTGTACACTGCCCCGAGTCCCTTGTTGGGAGAGGGGGCGGTCTAAAAATCTAAGAAATAATAATAATAATAATAAAATATGGAGTATACAATATATCTATATTTGCTTTTGAATGAGTCTTGACTCCTTTGGACTGCCTGGATAAATCCATGCATTTTTCTTGGCAACATTTTCAGAAGTGGTTTGCCCTTGCCTTGCTAGACTCTGAGAGGGAGTGACTAGCCTAAAGTCACCTAGCTGGTCTCAAGCCTAGAAGAGATCTAGAACTCATGGTTTTCCAATTTGTAAGCTGGTGCCTTTAACCACTACCCAATCTGGCTCCCAATAGCAATAGCGCTTAGGCTTATATACCACTCCATAGTGCTTTACAGCCCTCTCTAAGCGGTTTTACAGAGTCAGCATATTGTCCCCAACAATCTAGTTCCTCATTTTACTGACCTCATATGGATGTGAGGCTGAGTCAATCTTGAGCTGGTAAGAATCAAACTCCTAAACTGCTGCAGTCGTCAGTCAGGAGAAGTAGCCTGCAGTACTGCCTTCTAATCACTGCACCACTGCAGCTTTTTACGCTGACTTTAAGCTTTTGCAAAGTGAAGAAGGTTAGTGAGAACCAATTCTACTAGCTCTGGAAGCTTATTTGCACCAAGAAACCCTAACCAAACCTAACCAGTTAAATCCCCCCTTGCAAGTGCCACTTTTTTGACTCTTTTTTATTTTCCTTAACATAAATTTCCTTGCGTATAATTCAGAGGCTTACAGTGCCTCTGTATACATGTTGTTTGGCTAGAAATATTTAGCTTTATAGCAATAGCACTTAGACTTATATACCATTTCATAGTGTATTATAGCCCTCTCTAAGCTGTTTTACAGAATCGACATATTGCCCCCAACAATCTAGGCCCTCATTTTACCCACCTCGGAAGGATGGAAGGCTGAGTTAATCTTGAGCCTGGTGAGACCCGAACTGCCAAGGCTGCTGGCACCCAGCAGACAGCAGAAGTAGCCTGCAGTACTGCATTCTAACCACTGTGTCACTGCTGCTCTCAATAATGTGTGTACATTTATTTATTGTATTTGTAAGTATTAACTTAGAATCATGCCTGAGAAAGATGCTCACTTCTAAATTAGTCAGTGAATTCCTTCCTAGGAGCATTGTAATGATGTACAGTAGTCTTTGAGGAAGTTTCAATTTTATTAATATTCAAGAGACATTTTTATTCTGGAAAAGATTCAAAGTGACCTTTTTTTCTACCTTGTCAGCTCTGAATTCTTATGTTATATACATTGTTCGGTGACCCAGGTAAAGGCAACATTAGAACAAACCACATTTTTCTGCTTTGCAGGATTAGTACTTATTTCCTTACAGTAAGGGTGAGTGTGTTTTGATAACAGTCTGCCGGTGGCTTGTGCTACCACTGTTATTTAGCTGAGCCTTTCTCTGAGGCGTTAAGTAACCTCATATACAGTGAAATAAAGGTTTGACATTTTTTGTTTGTTTGTTTGCTCACTTTGGCATTTTCTGTTAAACAAACAAACAAACAAGCCAACAACTGGCTGAAGGCTAAAACCTATTTTATATCAGTATTGGCAGATCCAAAAGGTTGAGCATGCTGATTGAATTACTATATGCTTTCTTTTCACTTAATCTGTCAAGTTTTCTCCTGGCGGTATTATTATAAAATATTTAATGAAATGCTACACTCAAACATTTCTATTTGGAGTAAAATGTCACACATCAGTTTTTGAGTATCCACTTCCTGTTGATATTGGAATGGTGTTTTTTTTTTAATTCTAACTAAAGACTGTTCTTTTTCCACTAATAAACCTAATGATTTTTTTTATACTTCCCAATGATAATATATGAACAATCTGTGGCAACCTCTACTCAATCTGGTAAAGATTCAAAAGCACAACATCGTTCATTTCATCTACTGCTTCCTTAATTCTTTTAATAATGTGTGCAGTAAACAGATGTGGTTAAATGATGGGTCTGTGTAAAAGAGTGACATTGATAGTGCACTCTTATTCTTACTCAGAAATGTGACATACTTGGTTCAAAAGATTATATCCACAAATAAGGAAAAAAGTTATTGCATACCATGGATATCCACAAAGGACACTGTAAGGCAAAATATATTATTTGTATATTAACTAGAGATGGTATTCAGCAGGTTCTGACCAGTTCTGGAGAATCGGTAGCAGAAATTTTGAGTGGTTCAGAAAACCGGTAAATAACCCCTCTGACTGGCCGTGCCCCCATCTATTCTCTGCTTCCCGAGTCCCAGCTGATTGGAAGGGAATGGAAATGTTACAGTATCCTTTCCCTAAAAAATATGAAGAACGGTTGCAGGAACTAGGTATGTCTAGCTTAAGAGAAAGAAGGACTAGGGGAGACATGATAGCATTATTCCAATATCTCAGAGGTTGCCACAAAGAAGAGGGAGTCAAACTATTCTCCAAGGCACCTGAGGGTAGAACAAGAAGTAATGGGTGGAAACTAATCAAGGAGAGAAGCAACTTAGAACTGAGGAGAAACTTCCTGACAGTTAGAACAATTAATCAGTGGAACAGCTTGCCTCCAGAAGTTGTGAATGTCCCAACACTGGAAGTCTTTAAGAAGATGTTGGATAGCCATTTGTCTGGAACGGTATAGGGTTTCCTGCCTAGGCAGGGGGTTGGACTAGAAGACCTCCAAGGTCCCTTCCAACTCTACTATTGTATTGTATTGTATTGTATTGAATGGGGAGGGAATGGAGATTTTACAGTATCCTTCCATGCCATGTCCACCAAGTTACGCCCACCAAGCCACACCCACAAGACTGTTAGTAAAAAAAATATATATAATCTCACCACTGGTATTAAAACATAACTCTGTAAGTGGTGATGATGTAATTTACAATGGTACATTTGACATCATTATAGATGATAGCTTAAACAACTGTGATTCCACACACTATTATTAAAATAGATGGTGGATAACATGAATAGTGGAATAAAATAAAAAAGGCATGCTCAAAGAAGCAAGAATCTCAGTGCCTTCAATAAGGTAGTTTTAATGACAAGGTTTAGGAGTTAAGTACAGAATTTTAAGAGTTTGGATGCTGCTGGCTTTCGTGTATTAGCTAGTTTATTAAACTGTTATCTCTTTGAATATTATGAACCTCATCTTGCCGGGATTTTTGCAACTCCTTTTTCATTAAATAATCTACTAACAGTTCCTATCTTTTAGTCGCTTATTTCTAATATCCCTCCCAGTAGTTCCACAGTCTGCACACATTATTTAATAAGTGTGAATCATATATGCCATGAACATTTCTTGCAAGGGAAAAACCGGTATTTGTCCAAAGATGTCTCCATGGTCATGTGGTCGGCATGACTAAATGCTGAAGGGGCACGGAATGCTGTTACCTACCAACCAAAGGTGGTTCATATTTTTCTACTTGCATTTTTACATGCTTTCTAACTGTTAGGTTGACAGAAGCTGGGACAAGTAATGGGAGCTCACTCCGTTACACAGTGCTAGGGATTCGAACCACCGAACTGCCAACCTTTGACAAGCTCAGTGTCTTAGCCACTGAGCCACCACGTCCCCCTAGGATTCCTAGAATGTGTTAAATTACTTTACTTAAAAAAAAACCAGAATAAAAGCTTTTCCTGATTTATTCCTTTTCCTTCTCTTTCTTTCCTAGGCTCTGTGGCCACAGCGTGTCGAGATCCAGGTGTCCCCATGAATGGAACCCGTAATGGAGATGGAAGAGAACCTGGGGACATGGTGCTATTTCAATGTGATCCTGGCTATGAGTTGCAAGGAGATGAGCGAATAACCTGCATTCAGGTAGAAAATCGGTACTTCTGGCAGCCCAACCCACCAGTCTGTATAGGTATGCAGAAACCTAAAGAAGACACAATTGCTTTTCTGAACTCTGGAAAAATGTAATAATCCTTATTACATTGTCATAAAGACAAAAGTCAGCAGCCAATAGTTGGCAGCTTTTTGTTAAGTATAAATGGAAAAACAGCCCGCTTGGTTTGGATAGGACAATATTCTGTATTTTTTTAAAAAAAAATCCTTTACAAGAGAAAAGAAGGGAGGGCAGCACTTAAAACTACTTTCCTAAAAGAAAAATCAATCAATGCTCAATATAGTTAGCTTCATTTATAAGAGTCCCACAAATTCAATTATTACGGTTGCCTACACTGGACGTAATTGTTCTTCATTGTTTTCACTTCTTTACCTCCTAAATAGGAGATTGTTTGGGTTCTGTGGGATAAAGAGTCACTTATGATGAACAGTGAGCATATTGAAAATGTTCTGGCCCTGTTGGATTACTTTAATGCATTGTACCTCCTACAATGAAAAGTTCAAATGCATTCTTTTAAAAAAATAAATGAACAAAGCATTCTGCCTTCCCATCTCCCTGGTTTTCTTTGTGTTTTATCTGCTTTGGCAGACTTCTTCCCTACTGCTTCCCAGCAAATTGATTAAATAATTTCATAGTATCATTGTAGCTTTTATTTGGATTAAGATTAAGAAGAAGATCCAAAAGTTAGAGGGTGACTGTTGCATATTTGACCTTCTGATGTCCCCACCCCTCCCTTAAACAGCTCAGGAAGTAGTTGCGGAAATTCTGGAGAGCATTAGAATCAGATGCCTATTTTCCAATAAGGGAAATGCAGATAATTATTGTCATTGTTTTATAGTCAGGTCTCCTTTTAGCAAAAAAGTGCCTGCCTGCCTGCCTGCCTGCCTGCCTGCCTGCCTGCCTGCCTGCCTGCCTGCCTGCCTGCCTGCCTGCCTGCCTGCCTGCCTGCCTGCCTGCCTGCCTGCCTGCCTGCCTGCCTGCCTGCCTGCCTGCCTGCCTGCCTGCCTGCCTGCCTGCCTATCTATCTATCTATCTATCTATCTATCTATCTATCTATCTATCTATCTATCTATCTATCTATCTATCTATCTATCTATCTATCTATCTATCATCTATCTATCTATCATCTATCTATCTATCTATCTATCTATCTATCATCTGTCTATCTATCTATCTATCTATCTATCTATCTATCTATCTATCTATCTATCTATCTATCTATCATCTGTCTATCTATCATCTATCATCTATCACCTGTCATCTAAATTGAGTTCATTGTTATTGAAATACTTTTCTATTCTATTTTTTTTCTAAATTCTGTTTCATATATAGCTTTTATACTAGATTTGTTTGCATTAATAAAAAATCACAGAAAAGTATCAGCTAATAACATAAACACAAATTTGGACAATTATTTTTTAGGAATTTTAATATTTGTTTTATTAGAATTAATTAGTTGGAGAATGTTTTTGGATGTTGCAAAATGTTACACAGCCTTATTTTCTGCAATGTTAGGGAAAATACAATAATCCAGATGTATACCTTGGCATGTATTTAAGTAGCAACATTGGGCAAAGACTTTAATTGATAAATTTTTAAAAGACAAGAATAAATCCATATAATTATTTAATTGCTGAAAATTAAAATGCATTACGTAGTACTTGAGTACTTTAAGATGCTTTTACAGCCTAGTTGGTTCTCATCTGCATCGGGAATAGTTTCTTAGGATAAGTTTGCATCACTGTCTTTTATTGTTAATTAAAAATCTTGCTAAATTCTGAGATAAAAATGAACCCTTAATGTAACTGTGAAGTCCATTAGAGAAAATTTAAGTGATGCAAAAACAGAGGTAGGTTGTTTTATTGTGATTTCTTTTTATGAAATAAATCAGCAGGAATTGAGACATTAATTACATGAACTTTGTGCCAAAGCAAAATTCATTTTAAATGCAAATGACAATTTTATGGGATACATACATAAATATATTCATCCAGAAAGAAAGAAAGAAAGAAAGAAAGAAAGAAAGAAAGAAAGAAAGAAAGAAAGAATTAAACTATATGTCTTACCCAAGTGATTATCATTATAATAAGAATATGTTTTAACTCAGTATATATTAGACTCATTTTTTTAGTATAACAATTTATTTGTGTACCCATGTTGACAGATTTGTAGTTATATCCACAGTTAATAATAACAGCATTAAGATCAGCAATGGAGGATAGAAAATTAAGTCATTTCACATTCTGTCCGCCATGCTTGTATGGTTGAAAAAAATAAATAAACAGGAAATGGGTGGCACTGTTAATAAAGACCCCTATCTGTCTATGCTCCCAGAGCTCACTCAGTGGTTTTCCCACAGTAATTCTTTCACTTCAAAGGTACTTCAGAGCAGGGGTGGGTTCCAGCAGGCACTACTGCCAGTTTGTTCGTATGTGTGCCCCGTGCCCACATGTGCTTTGCACACTTGATGTGCTCTGTGTGCGCATGCTATTAAAATTGTTCTGTGCATGTGAAGAACAAGATGGTGGTGCCTAAGCCGCTGCCCGGAAAACTGCTTCGGGGCCATGGCAAGCCCGGGTTTTTGCCGGTTCCAGCAGCCCAGACCGCCAAACCACTACTGCTTCAGCTGAACCGGTCTGAACCAGTAGAACCCCACCACACTTCCCTATGTTCTCAATTTGCAGTATTTCTAATATCCCAGTAACTGCGGTAAACTTTTGTTCAACAACTGGTCATTCAAAGTTGCGAAGAAAATATCAATTTATCTGGAATAATACAAATCCTGGCCACCAGGGAACCATTCTAGAGTAGGTTAAAAACAAATCAAACCATTACCGTTCACACACTTGAAAGGGAACCAAAAGTTGATAAGAAAGATGTAGACGGTTAATGAACATGTTTGAAAGGGGAATTAACCTGAGAAAGTAAGGATATGAATCCTACTTAAAATGACTTAAAATGGCTGCTAAATGACTTTTTTTTTATTCTTGCTAACTACAGAATAAGCCTATTAACTGGAGGCAAAAAATTATGATAGTAACATTGTGAGCTGATAACTGAAGCCTTTCTATATGAGTATTATAATGTTGCACTCTTGGTGTGGAGTGTTGTTATCTTTCTTCTGATAAAAGCAGAAAGCTCCTGTGGATGCTACTGCATCAAGAACTTCTTGGCTCTGACAGAATTTGTGATGACGTAGCATTTTTTAGCTTCTCCTAAACTCATATTTTGCTCAAAGTATCCATAAAATCAATACTTTGTGCTAATTCCCATACAAAGTGCCTTACGAGTTTACATCAATCTTAAAATGGCTTGATTGGAGTTATAATTATGTGGATTTAATTGCAGTTGGCTTGTCATGTTAATTATATATATTATATGAGTTATTTCTTTTGATCATAAATCACTAGTTTATGCTTTTTTTTATGCTCCCATAATATTCTTTTTTGTTAACGTTTAAAAGATCATGATACAATGAATCCTCTTCAGGCATTGACGCAACAAGGAAGGTAGCAGTCAAATATTTTGCTGCCTTTTGTTGGTGAAACACTCAGCGTAAATTGTTGTACTCCCATAGAACATTCCTCCACATCTTACCAGAAGATTCTTGTGGGGAAAATCACCACTGTAACATCATATATTCATGATGGTAGCCTTATGGCCTTATGGCAGATCACAAAGACATCTCTCCGGGCACGCCAGGTGTTGCCTGTTGCTCTCCCGGGTTCTGGTGTGCACATGTCCATTGGCCAACTGGTCTTTGTGTGTGTGGGAGCACCAGAAACCAGAAGAGCAACTCCCTGGCACACATGCATGCACCGGGAAGCTCAGCTTCTGGTTGACACCTGGTCTTTGCTGGAAGATCAGGTGACTGGTGCACATGCACAGTGGGGAGCTGCTCTTCCAGTTTCTGGTGCCCCCACGCCTGTGCACTCCAATTTTGGCACTCGGTGCTGAAAAGGTTCGCCAACACTACCATATATTATAACTACATTATGTTATATTTAACTTGTGGTAGTAAAATAGTCAATTACCCAGTGCTTTAACTGATTTTATTATGACTCATTTCTAATTAACCTAGCAACCCAATAACGTAATATTATAGAATCTTTTAAAATATGGTTGACATTCTAAGGTTAAGTTCCCTGAACAGACTTTAGGTTAGAGCAGTTCTATCGCATTAGAGTTACAGTATGCTTTTAACAGCAGTCTTTAAGGTCTTTGAACACCAAAACAGAAATATTTTATTATAGGAAGATAAACCTAGACTTTGGAGTGTAATATTTTGCATATCTACTCAGAATTAAACCTTGTTTCAATCGGATTTCCCAATAAGTGTGAATGGCAAAGGCTGGAATATACGGGAACCTATTCCTAAACACAATGACACCACCATGATATTACATGTGTATTGACATCACAATGCAAACACCATTTAACATACATTGATCACAATATTATATATAAGTATGTCCACGTCTGTGTTTGCATTGCGGCATAATCTAACAGTGTCTATCCTGTAATCCATGATGATGATTATTACACATAAAGCATGTAAAATCACAGTTGCCGGATCTTGAGCTAGTGTTGGCCTTCAAATGAATCATGTTCTTCCCAACAATTTTGGACATCATAATGTGTCAGTGTAGTATCTGAGTAGACCTAAGAAATGTCACCTTTTGTAATTGGCCAATGGAAATTTTGCACTTGACTGATGGTGATTTTGTCAATTCCATTGGTGTTCAAGTGGTGCTTCAGATGTTTTGGGATTGCATTCAAGGAGCCTGTTACTATAGGTACTATCTTTGCCTACATTTGTCAAAGATGTTCTACTTCTATTTGCAGTGCTTTGTGTTTTGTTACCTTTTCCAGTTTTTTTCTTTTCTTTTCTGTTGTTTCCAGGTATTGCCACGTCTGAACTTTTTCATCTTTCTTATTGACGATTTTAAGTCTGATGTTATGTGGCTGGTCTGTTTGAATTCTAAAATCCCAGAGCTCATTAGCTTCTTCATTTTCTATTACTTTATTTATTTTTGGGTTCCACCAGTTCTTGCTTGCAGGCAAGCAATATTTTTTTTTTTTTACAGATATCCCTATGAACCATGATTGTTTCATTCCATTGTTAGTTTGTGTTATATTCTTGCAATAGCTGGCTAGGTGGTCTATAGTTCCTTCAGCTTCTTTGCAGAAGAAGCATTTTCCGTCAGTTTCTGTCTTCTCAGTTCTGCTTTGTATTCATTTGTTCATAAGGCTTGGCCTTGTACAACCCCTTTGTCTCTTTCTTCATTTTCCTGCTCTTAACCATTGCCAGGTCTTATTGTTATCTGCTTGGCCTGCTAGTTTTTTATGTTGTGTTTTGTTTTTTAGTGCACTAGCCATATACTCTGCCTTGCCAGATCCTTTTTCCAATCTTATTAACTTTATACTAGACCAGTTTGTTCCCTCCCATATTCAGTTAAGTTTTCATGTTGCAGTAATTTCTATGCATTTTCTTCTTCAATATCCTTCAGCAATTTTTTCCACTGACAATGGATTTTAAACTCTTCTTCACTCTCATGATGTATTTCTCTTATAACCTTTTTCTTGACTTCAGTGCCTTTAATTTTGCCAGCTTGAAGGATAACGCAGCTACTTGTGATAATTTTCATCCAGTCTCTTGATGTTATTTCCATAGGCATCTTGATTCATTCAGTTTTCACTATTTTCCCCCTATTGATGATGTGGGTGGCACATTGTCTAGTCCAAATTCCTCGTAATATTATGGCTCTAGATACATAGGGTGTTTTTTAGCGATTCTGTTTCAGGTAGTATTTTTTCCATTAAGCTTCAGGTTATGCATGTAAAGGAGGAAAGGTAGCCTGGCAGATGTTTTTCATATTTAATAATTTATCTTGTTCAGTATTGTTGACAAAGGAATCCGGGCAAGAACAAACAATAGTGATGATGATGGCTCACCTTAAGGATTCCTCTCTTGATATTAACCTCTGCTAGTCTATCAGCATTGGATTATAAAATGTGTCTTCCTTTTGTAATTGTAAAAGTAAACGGATATTTGCATAAATCATGTTTTCATAAATGGGCTCCCCTCTGGCAAATAATAATAATTTCATATGTGAATTATTCATGGATCTGTTTATCCATACAACTAATAAGAAAAATGTAGAGCATAAAACATATGGGGAAGGACATAAAGAACAACAAGAAGAAAAACATACAAATCCAATATTGTAGAACAATAAAGATATACATGTTTTCAAAATTTGTTGCAACTACAGCTTCTAGGAGCTTTAGTTATATAACAAAATTATGTTAGTGGTAAACTCTGCCTTAATATGCAATGTCATTCTTATGTTTGCTGCCAAATGTATTTTTGCATCTTGCTCCTAACCTATCTTTACAATATTTATATCCATTATTAAATGCTAGCTCTTTTTCTATGATTCAGTATTAACATGGTTTATTCAGAGTCGCACTTTCCAAACAAAAGTTAAGGCAACAGAAAGATAGCCCAAAAGCTTGACTGTATCCTTAGGAAGTGATTCCCTTCCTGTTTCTTTGACCAGAATGCCTTTTAATTTAGAAGTACTAAAAAATAGAATAAATTAGCTTGTTTTTTTTGTACAAGCCAAATATATGTTTTCTTTTACTTTGCTTATTGTTCATTCTTTATGCTGTAGGATGCAATTTCCTTTTTTTACATTCTTTGTTTAATTCATTCACAGCACCTTGTGGAGGCAATCTGACGGGATCATCGGGTTTTATTCTTTCGCCAAATTTCCCACATCCTTATCCCCATAGCAGAGACTGTGACTGGACTATTACTGTTAATAATGACTATGTAATATCATTAGCTTTTATCAGGTAAGTATATGCTTAGTAAAATTTCAATAATATTCTTATTGAAGATCTCTTTGTTTTCCCCTGAAGGGTGCTTTTTCAAAAGGCAACTTGACTTACTTTGACTTTCCTTTAAGACATTTCACTTCTCATCCAAGAACTCCAGAACTGAAGAAGCTTCTTGGGTGAGAAGCAAATTATTTTCAAGGAAAAACAAAGAAAGTCCAGTTGCCTTTTGAAAAAGCATCTCTGGGACGACTATGAACCTGGATGACTAAGAATCTTCATAGACATAAAGCTGTTGTAATGGCCAACATCAGATGTTATACATTTTGGATATTTTTTAATAGTTTTAAAGTAACATAATAGCTTTTATGGTCCTCCAGTGGCCAGCAGTGCTGGCAGCAGATTCAGACAGTGAGAAGGTTGGAGAGGAAAATGGACCATTCCTGGAGTCTGGGGAAGGCTCTGATGAGGGCTCTCTGTCGGAGACAGAGAGGGGACCTTATGCCAGTTATCAGCTGCCTTCAAAGTCAGACATCAGTGAGGCAGATGAACAGCTGGAGCCTGTTCCCAGTGTGCCCAGAGTTTCCAGACAAAGGGAACAGCTAAAGAACAGGGGTTGACTTGGGAGTAAGGCCACAGGTAGATGGCGAATGGCCCCTCCCATAGGGAATAAAAGAGGAGAGAGAGGTGAGGGGAGCTTGCAGGAGACAATTAGTTTGCTTAATTGGTTTGTGACTCTCTAAAACTCCTTGCCACATTTTGCAGATATCAGCCTGGCAGCTTTCCAAACCAGATAAGGTCTGTGACTGTAAATCTTCCCTTGAAAGACTTTATTGTATTTGAATGAGAAGAATTCACAGTAAATTAATAAAATGGTTTTTTTTTTTTTTTTTTTTTTTTGGTCGGGACAAGGAGTTTGCTTCATGCTCTTGGGAAGCCTAGATTAGAACAACCATGTCCTGAATGACTGAGAATCTGCATAGACATTTGTTTTATTTAATTTATTTTGTAAGCCTGATAT
The DNA here is from genome assembly GCF_964273705.1 of Natrix helvetica. NCBI lineage: Eukaryota > Metazoa > Chordata > Lepidosauria > Squamata > Natricidae > Natrix > Natrix helvetica. Next base: position 150,795,607 of record NC_138550.1, on the reverse strand, counting down.
GGTAACTGCTTTTCAAATACAAGGATTGTTAGTTTCCAAAGTAACATATTTAATAAGGTTATCAGAAAATTTTGTTTCAGTTATTATCAATACAGATATTGAGATATTTGCTCCAAAAATTGAGAATTATACATAAAGACTCCTTTGACTTCAGAACTTACAGAATGATTGTATCATCATATTTAATTTCTACCCTGTTCATTTGTCAACTATTTCTAGGCAGCCTAGAAATCCATCGATAGCAATAAATCTAAGCCTCAAAATTAAAGCTTTTCTGCTATTCTGTATAACCTGGTATGAATATTTATTGTTCCATCAATATTAAATATCTATAGCAAGGCAAAAATGAATAGCCTAGAACACAACTACATCAACTGGGGAAAAGTATTTGTTTTATTTATTTGTTTACTTAAACATTATTTCATTGCTTATTATATTTCTTGTCTGCCCTTTAGTTTAAATTCCCTGAGCAATATCCAATTAAAAGAATAAGGCAATACAATTAATGTTCCCAGAAATAATACAGGGAATGAATTATGCCAATCAATAAAAGCCAGCCAAGCCATTAAAAAAAATAGAATTGAACAGCTATTATGAGAATGTTAGGTATCTTGGGAAAATCTTTAAACCAATAAGATGCCAAAACTGACACTTGATGATTTGCCTGTTTAGAGAATTTAGGACATTTTACATGTGAAATATTACTTGTAAATATATTGTGTTGTTGTTTTGCTGAAGACTTGGGGGAATTTGAAAGATTTAGATCAAAGACTGTTAGAAGAGTGGCATTAGGCACTTATTTGCTTTCCAGAAGTTCCTTAATTATACTATGAGTTTAGAAGATATCCACCTGCCTGTTTAGTCTATGAAGATGTAGCACAAAGAAAAACAATTGTCTGATGACCAATACTCTAATCAAAACCCCATCTGTTATTAGAGAAGTGGTGAGTGCATGGAAATTGACTTCAGTTAATTTGGATTCCTATTTATTTATTTATTTATTTATTTATTTATTGTTTGTTTGTTTGTTTGTTTGTTTGTTTGTTTGTTTTTTTGTTTGTCAAACATGTATTAGACAACACATATATGTATAAACATGATTTTGGATATATGAAATGGATACAAATAAAAAGAAACATTTGGACAGGGGCAATAGGCACTTTGGTGCACTTATGCACACCCGTTGCAGACCTCTTAGAAATGGGGTGAGGTCGACATAGACAGTCTGAGGTTGAAATTTTGGGGGTTTGAGGAAGAGACCACAGAGTTATCAATGGCTCCGCTCAGCCCTTTGGATCGATGTGTTCTGAGTTTTCCACTATTAGGTTTATTTTAAAGAGTAAAGGAATCAAGGTTAATGACCCTTTATTTATACTACAATATTGACACAAGAAACATAGATTTCTAAACTTCTTAGAAATTATAGTGTCAACTGGTAAGTTTGAAAGAAGAACATAGCCTTTAACAGAAGCATGGTGCCAGGTATAAGGGTGGGTATAATTAATAAATTAAATAAAATCAATCACCTAGTTAATAAGTGCTACCCTTCTTGTGGGAGGCAAAACAGGTTTACCTTACTACTGTAAATGGGATTAGGATTACGAGGGATTTTATTGGTTTTGTTTTGTTTTTATTCTTAAGAATGTTACTTGGTAAAATTATCCCTTCTCTTTTATACTCTTTTATGTAATATTGGTTTATTTGTAATGCAGATTTAATGAAAATCGAAGACATATTTACTATTTGTAGTTTTAGGAGTGAATTGGATCAGCCAGATTCCTGAGAAATCTTCTCCCTTGTTGTCTTCTGAAGTGCATCCATAGTGTGAATACAGAATTCATGCCTCTGGTTTTGTCTCTTACATCATAATTTTAGTGTACTCCTGCCTTCCAGTATCCACTATTATGCTGCAGAAATTGTAGTTGATAATTGTTGTTGCATAAAAACTAAGAAACACATTGAGTTTGAATACAGGTAATCCTCCCTTTATACAATACAATACAATAGCAGAGCTGGAAGGGACCTTGGAGGTCTTTGAATCCAACCCACTGCCTAAGTAGGAAACCTTATACCGTTTCAGATAGATGGCTTTCCAACATCTTCTTAAAGACTTCCAGTGTTGGGGCATTCACAACTTCTGGAGGCAATTGCACTGATTCATTGTTCTAACAGTCAGGAAATTTATCCTCAGTTCTAAATTGCTTCTCTCCTTGATTAATTTCTACCAGTGACGTGCGGTGAGGTTTATGACTGGTGAGGCACTGACACAGTGCTGAGTTTCAAATATTTTTAGACTTGTGGACTTCAACTCCCAGAATTCCACAACCAGGCATGCTCAGTTCCAATTTAAAGTGACAGCATTTGTTTTTCTCCTTTGCTCCTTCTTTCTTTTTCTTTTTCTTCTCCTTCCCCTCCTTCCTCCCTCTCTCCCTTCCTCCCCCTCCCTCAAACACACACACACACACACACACACACACACAGAAGTTGGATTGGATTATCTCTCCTACCCCTTCCCTCTCTCACTCACTCTCAAACAAACCCCCCCACACACAAAAGTTGGATTGGATATCTTTTCCAGTGGCTTGAAAGCAGCTCCTCTGCCATCCCCCCCCTCATTCCCCTGCTGCCTTTCCCAAACACCTCCACCATTGCAAATGCAGCCTGCTGTCTGGGTGGGAAATGCCTGGAACACAATAAAGCCCACCCACCACCTCCTGCTGGCAGGCTGGGGTGAGAGGAGAGGCAGAGAAGCCGGAGGGGAGCCGAGCCGAGCCTTCCAAAAGAAAGAGGCTGGGGGGAAGTGTGTGTACGTCCCATGGCTCTTTGCCTGGCTTCCTGCCTCCTCCTGTGGTCTCCTCAGTGCTCACTTGTGCTCTCCCTCCCCAAGTGTAGTTTGATTGCAGGTGGAGCCACGTTGCCTTTTCAAACTTGTAATCAGTGAAGCTGGGCTAGATTTGTATATAGTTTTATCCAGCTGTGTGTGTGAGAGAGAGAAATGAATGGGGGCCTGGGGAGGAAGTCACTACACTTGGGGAGGGAGAGCACCAGTGAGGTTAAGCAGAGTCATCCACGGTGAGGCAGCAACTAGCTCAGCTTTTTCCTTTTACTTTTTTTTTTCATGATGAGAGTGGTGAGACTGTGCCTCACTTGCCTCACCTGACTGCACGTCACTGATTTCTACCCATTGCTTCTTGTTCTACCCTCAGGTGCCTTGGAGAATAGTTTGACTCCCTCTTCTTTGTGGCAACCCCTGAGATATTGGAACACTGCTATCATGTCTCCCCTAGTCCTTCTTTTCATTAAACTAGACATACCCAGTTCCTGCAACCATTCTTCATATGTTTTAGTCTCCTGTCCCTTAATCATCTTTGTTGCTCTTCTTGGCACTCTTTCGAGAGTCTCCACATCTTTTCTACATCGTGGTGAGCAAAACTGAATGCAGTATTCCAAGGCATTATAAAGTGGTATTAACACTTCACGTGCTCTTGATTCTATCCCTCTGTTTATGTAGCCTAGAACTATGTTGACTTTTTTGGCAGCTGCTGCACACTGCTGGCTCATATTTAAATGGTTCTCCACTAGGACTCCATGATCTTTCTCACAGTTACTACTATTGAGCAGGGTACCACCTATACTGTACCTGTGCATTTCGTTTTTCTTGCCTAAATGTAGAACCTTACTCTTTTCACCATTGAATTTATGATCCCAATTGAGCCCAAAATTCCAGTTGCTAAGCAAGACTGTTGCTAAATGAGTTTTGCCTTTTCTAGCCATAGTTGTTAAGTGAATCACTGCAGTTATTAAGCTAATAACACAGTTGTTAAAGGAATCTGGCTTCCCCCTTGACTTTGTTTGTCAGAAGGTAAACTTAGACTTTATTGTCACTTTGAAAGTAGACTATTGACATACATTAAAATGAAATTTCATTGCATACAGCTCTCAAAGGGTCGCCACCTCCAATATATACTACATTAACATAAACAAACAAATAAATAAATACAAAATTATGCATATATCCATATGTTATATGACACACACAAAAAAAAAAACACTGTCTAGTTTGGATGTATACATGTACATGGCAAGAAAAACAAATTTTGCAAGTTTACCAGATGGATGACATAGGGAACAAAGCTGTTACAGAATCTAGTAGTCCTGCTATAGGTACTATGAAAACTCCTCCAGAGGGAAGCAACAGAAACAGACTGTGAAGTGGGCCTGTGAAGTCTCTAACATTGCTTCGAGCTCTAAGCACACAGTGCTTATAAACAATATCCTGAATAACCGGAAGCGAGCTTCCTATAATCTTCTCGGCTGTCCTTACCACTCTCTGTATGGACTTTCTATCTGAGGCACTGCTGCCACCAAACCGTGATGCAGTTTGTTAAAATGTTTCAATTGTGCCTCTGTAAAAAGTGACTAGGACAGGAGAAAGATGTGCTTTCCTCATCTGATGCAGGAAATGCAGATGCAATGTGATCACCCAACCCCAGGATATTGCAGCGGTTATAAATACAGGCCAATTGCCAAGCGGGGTTGACTTTTGATCACATGATCATGGGGATGCTGCAAGAGTTATAAGTGTGAAAAACAGTCACAAGTCACTTTTCAAGGCCATTGTAACTTTGTAAAGCAATGGCTGTATGTCAAGAACTATCTGTACCATGTTGCATATTGTATGGGATGAGAAGCTGCTGGTGTCTGTTCCTTGTGGGCAATGATACTGGAAATAGATAGGGCAATATAGACTGAAATGAATGCCATGCTGAACAGGAACAGGTGAATAGGAAGGAAGCAATATGAATCACACTGAGTATTTATGATGTTACATAATCCAGTTCATAAAGGTTTAATGCAGACAATCTGTATCTTTGGCTCCTCTACTAAAATAGGTTTACAGCTTTTGGAGGAGATAAATGTATGAAATTAAAAGGAAATGTCATCGTCAGATTAAGAGTCCATTTTATAAACCACATATTTACATACCACCCAGGCTTAGGTGAACAATGCTGTTTTAGTTATTAAATGTTGTTTGTTCAAATTCTCAGAGATAGTCCAGGATCTAAAACAAAGTTGGAGATCAAACAAAGCAAATCTATTAACCGTAGTTCTTTTTCGGATCTACAAAGGATAAAAAGGATGATGTATTTTTGAAAGAAAAAAAACAACAAAAGCCACCAAAAGGTCACCTCAAATTTTATGATGGAGGAGAAATGAAATGACGATGATTAAAATGATGCCCCGAAAGACATACATTTGTAAGAAAGAAAGAAAAACTAATCATATTTTAATTTTCTATCTGATGCTTTAAATATTACTTTTCTACTCTCCGAAAAGCAAAAGAAGAAAGAAAAAGCCAATCAAATGCATTTTTTTTGGAGGAAACCCACATTTCTATGCCAACATTCAAAGGAAATTATGTAGATATTTATTCAATCCATATCTGCACTTTCCTTTGGGTGATAAATAATGGAGATATAATAGAATAAAAGAGCTGGAAGGGACCTTGGAGGTCTTCTAATCCAACCCCCTGCTTAGGCAGGAAACCCTATACCTCTTCAGACAAATGGATATCCAACATCTTCTTAAAAATTTCCAGTGTTGGAGCATTCACAACTTCTGGAGGCAAGTTGTGAATGCTCCAAGTTCCACTGATTAATTGTTCTCACTGTCAGTAAATTTCTTTTTAGTTCTAAGTTGCTTCTCTCCTTGATTAGCTTCCATCCATTGCTTCTTGTCCTATGCTCATGTGCTTTGGAGAATAGCTTGACTCCCTCTTCTTTGTGGCAGCCCCTGAGATATTGTAACACTACTATCATGTCTCCCCTAGTCCTTCTTTTCATTAAACTAGACATACCAGTTCCTGCAACTGTTCTTCACCTGTTTTAGCCTTGAATCATCTTTGTTGCTCTTCTCTGCACTCTTTCTAGAGTCTCAGATAAGTTATCCTTCTCAAGTTTTTCTCATAGCTAAACCTCCAACTAATATTCAAAAGGTTATACGAATGATAAACCTCCTATTTATACATAAAAGAATAAAAAACTATCAAACATTTTAAATATAATTTCAGAGCAACTGGAAAGTTTTTTCCTTATTAAGATATCCGAAGCAAATATAAGGTTGCTGCGGATTTGACATTTAGAAGACAATAATTATATCTAATAGTTTGAATTCATGTTTATAGTTACACTAAAAATAGAACCAATAACAATGGTGAATACTTTAGACTTTAGTATATATAATTTAGTATAATACTTTAGTAAGTATTAAGTATAATTGAGACTTATTTCCATAATGCTAGTGGTCTATACAAATTATTGCACAAGCAATATTTTTTTATCTAATGGGATATGTTTATTTTATTTTTAAAATATTTTACAGCTTCAGCATAGAACCAAATTATGACTTTCTCTACATCTATGATGGGACAGACAGCAATAGCCCATTAATTGGAAGTTTTCAAGATAGCAAATTGCCAGAGAGAATAGAAAGCAGCTCAAACTCAATGCATCTGGCTTTTCGAAGTGATGGATCGGTTAGTTTTACTGGGTTCCATTTGGAATATAAAGGTAAATAACTGTAACTCTGTTGTTAATGTGGGTCATAGATGTTGAAATAGTTGGTCCAACGTAACTCCTTTACAACTATTTACATTAAGTCAAGCATCAAGTCATTTTGCTTCTCTCTACCTTTTTTTTTTAATTTTACCTTATTGGTGACTTGTTTAATTCGTATTTTATAACAAATGATTGCTTACTTACATTATTTACTTATGGTACTTAAATTAAATGATTATAAGCAGTCCTCAAGGTAGGACAAATTGAGGCTAGAATGATGGTCATAAATTATTGTGGTCATTAAGTAGGTCACCACCTGACCGTGCACTATTTTATGAACACTGTATGGATGCAGTAGTTATTAAGCAAATCTGTTTTACCCAATCAGCATGTTTTGCCTGCAAACCAAACATAAGCAGCAGAAAACAACAAACTACGCCAAAAAGTATGATAATATGACCATAGGAATCCGTAAATGACTATAAATATGAGCCAATGCCTAAATACTGGGGGGGGGGGGGAGATCACATGGTTGCAGCCATTGGAACTCCGAAACTGATTTATAAGTACTTTTCGTGGGTCTGTTGTAACTTCTTTAAGCAAGTAGTTGTAAGGCAAGGACTAACCTGTTTCACCAAAAATAAGATCCAACCAGAAAATAAGCCTTAGCGTGATTTTTCAGGATGCTTATAAGCCTTACCCCAAAAGTAATCCCCAGTTAAGTTTGTCAGCCAGATGGATGTGTTTAGTACTGTATTTCCCTGAAAATAAGACCTAACTGGAAAATATACCCTGACTGTGTCTTTTGGAGTAAGCATTAATATAAGATCTGGTCTTATTTTGGGGGAAACACTGTACTTATAAAAAAAAAAGCTCTTTGATTTTAAAAACACCATAGTGTGGTGACATCCTCAGGACCTTACTGTTTTTGATATTATGACAAAAGCATATCATAGCATTGTGCTGCAGATTCTGGTTCTTGTGTACGGTCTGCAGCCTCAAAACACAGATAGAAAAGAGACCTAAATTAAACTGCCACATCACTGCTTTTATCAGTCTGAGCTTTATATTGCCCCACAGTATACTGCTTTTCTGTTAGAAGTCACAGGGAAAAATGGTGGGAAAGAAAAAAAAATGAAACACTCTATGTTTTATAAGAATTCTGATTACTTTGTGTTGTTTTATGTTTAAAGCAAAATTGGTGCTGAGAGAAAAGGAATTCATTAGAACATCTTAATCTTGTTTAGCACAAGGGAAACAAAGGTGCTTTTGACATCTTTCTTTGCAAAGATTACTTTGGACTACCTGATGGCATAACATGTACCTTGAAAAAGAAATGATGCTGATTTTGCTGGGTGTCTCGTATGGGTGTGCCATATTTTAAAAACTCAGTACATCAAATTAAACATGGTGTTGTTTTGTCTTTTCCCTCTGCTCAAATTAAAGCCAAATTACGTGAGTCATGCTTTGATCCTGGGAATATCATGAATGGTACAAGACTTGGAATGGATTACAAACTGGGATCAACAGTCACATATTATTGTGATGCTGGCTATGTTCTTCAAGGCTACTCTACACTTACTTGTATCATGGGAGATGATGGAAGACCTGGATGGAACAGAGTCTTACCTACTTGCCATGGTAAGATTTTGAGAAGAATTTTAGTATTTGTTCACTCACTCACTCACTCACTCACTCACTCACTCAACCATCCATCCATCCATCCATCCATCCATCCATCCATCCATCCATCCATCCATCCATTCATGATGGTGATGCTTTTATGAGTGCATGATGAATTGTATAATTTACAATTCACATGAAGTATTGTTTTTCTGCTTTATTTGTTACTTTCACATGCTGGTATGTTTTGCATCAGAGTGATTCTTATGAATACAACGCCAAAGTATTCTTCTCCTGTTTTCCACTCAGTCATCTGGATTGCTGTCTCAAACAAACAGAACACGGATGGGACAGAGGGATGGGAGAGCAAAAAAATAACTGTGGATATTCTCTGGAAAAAACATTAGTAACCCTGATGTTAGATGAAAGTCAGTGTTCTCACTGGAATTCAGACTATCACATTACAAAACACAAAACGCTGGTCATCCAATGGAACTAGGCCTCAATTTTACATTTAATCTGATAATTTTTAGTAGACTTTAGACTTAGAGTGGTCAGTTGTCAGAACTTTACTATTATGAGAAGTTGGAAGAAATGGATTTTGCATTGCACCAACTATCTTTTTCAACATGCTGCCCACGATGATTACTTGAACTACTAAAATTACTTCATTATACTGTAGATAGATACTTACTTACTTTGAATCCTCATGATCCATAAATTGTACAGTAAACCAAATACTGATTGACTTCATCAATTCTATATTCTACCATAAAGTTTTGAAAAAAAAAATGTATTTTCTTCTAAATTAAACTAAAGGGGGGGGGGACATGTACTTTAAATCTTTCTCCACTTTGCCTGTAGCTAATGTCCTTATTTTATATGTCCTTAAAGCCTTTTTCATAAGAAAGTAACGCAAAGGAAGTCCATAGTCTCATTCATGAATGAATGCAAATATTAACCAAATAAATACACTGAATTATTTGGCATTCCATGATAGCTGTTAAAAACAAAATACTTAAGGTTTGCACATTATATTTTTCACATAGGACAAAAGATAACATGTAATTTATCATGTAATTTATCATGTATTAACATGTATGCTTACTTTCAATCACACTATATAAGTTTTACTTTTCATGGAACTTTTATTTATTGTTTATAGGTTAGTACTTTATTGCTCAGTGTGGTGGAAAACCCATTTCATGCTAAGAAGAATTTACATCATTTTGCAATTCTTGCTGAGTCCAAAGGCAAAAATGCTATACATTTTTCTTCCTTTCTTTAATATTAAGTCTACTACTTGTTATTTATTTTTGGGAAAGAAGAAGAATGATCTCAATATGTTTATGGCCTGCATACTTAGGCAGAAAATATTATAAATATGAAGGACAACTCTTCATCCAAGAGAAAATTATATATTCTCATTGTAAAGAATATATGTTATGTGAAGTTACAATTATTGCCAAGCAAAGTCAGAGCAAAGTTACTGTGTTTTCCTGAAAATAAGACAGTGTATTATTTTCTTTTGACCCCCAAAATAAGCACTCCGCCTTATTTTCAGGGAGGTCTTATTATTTTTGAGGTGCAGGAGGTGACTAGTGTAGTCACCACATGGCTGCTGTTGTGTTGCAATATTTTCTGGGAGGACTTATTTTAGAGGAAGGGCTTATTTTTGAAGGAGGGCTTATTTTTGAGGGAGGGCTTATTTTAGCACATGCACTCAAAAGTCCGATTGGGCTTATTATCCAGGGAGGTCTTATTTTCGGGGAAATGGAGTAGGGTTTTTTTAGGAATACTGGTTAAATTTGCTGACTTCTTTTGAGCATAGTTAATATGCAAAACAGACCATATTAATTTACCATCATATTTATCTTTTCCCAAATAAATAACTGCAACAGTAACCACAACTTCGATATACTCCTTTCATTCTCCCTTGTTTAGTTTGTCTGAACTAAAGCATTTATGTTGCAGCGTTTGCACAAAAATGCAAACTTTTGGTATACAAAATTACCAAAAGGGTAGAAAAATGCATAACTGATGCATCTACCTGGATATGAAGGTGCATTCCATCAAATTGTTTTGTCCCACTTCCTTTAGAGTTTAATGCATGAGTTAAGAATGTGATGGGGGTGAATAAATGTTTGCTTGTGGCACTACAATGATGTAGAGCAGGGGTCTCCAAACTTGATAACTTGATAACTTGTGGACTTCAACTCCCAGAATTTCTCATGACTGGCTTAAAGTTACCAATTTTGGAGAGCCCTCGTATAGAGTAAAATATCTCTTTAGTTCACCCCTCTGCTCACAAGAGAGGAACAACTACTACTACTACATCTTTTCCCAGATTTACAGAAAGCAAATAATATTTTAATGTGGGATAAAAGATAATATGTATGTAACATAATGGAATATAGAACACTGAATTAACAAATGTGCAAATATATTTATTTAATACATATAAAAACTAAAAGGCTATATATTTCAAGATGTTTTAAAGAATAATGTTACTGGGTGACAATTTGCATAGATCTGTACTTTTGGGTCATAATAAAATATTGTACCATCTATGCTGGCAAAACTTCTCTGCTGCAGTTAGAAATAAAATAAGTATTATGCTAAAATATTCCTGAGCTCAACTTTATTTGTAATTGATACTTTCACAAAAGACTGAGCTGCTAAATAATGTAATTAAAGCTTTATTATTGTTCAATTTATTGCAAATTCCATATGTAATTTGACACAAAGTACTGCTTTGACGCTGTGCTGAAAAATATAATAGAATTTGCATATCAACTTTACTTTATTTAAAAATGTGTGCTAATGAAATTGCTTTCTTAGTTTCTTCCTCATTTTACACTTTATATAAATGACCTTGTATGTTCTGAACATTTTATTCAATAGGTATTTAGTAATGGATATTAGAAGAAAATAAATCAATATTTAGTCTTGTGCGTTCCACAATCTGAATTTCAAATCCACTGATTTCTAGTGTTATAGCGCTATAACTTTTAAAGAGCAAAGAACTGCAGAATGGTATATATTATATATATATTCTTTATAAGATTTGATAGAAATAAATTATATTGGAACAATTTGAATAAGCAAACAATGCTGATAAGTACTCCATATGTGTTCATTCAAATTCATAGGATGGAATTCATTTGCTCTCAAGTAGGCCTTAGATCAGCGATGGCGAACATTTTTTGGCTCGCGTGCCATAAGTGGGGGGGTGCAGGGGGATCGTGTACGGGCGTGCCGTACCCATAATGCAATGCACTACCCCCCCAGTGCGCATGCGCACACTACAGGTGCTCCCCCCCATTTTTACATGCTTTTTTCACCCTCCCCAGGCTCCAGAGGCTTTATAGGAGCCTGGGGAGGGCGAAAACAGTCTCCCTCAGGGACCATCCGGAGGCTTCCCTGACGCCTTTGGTGACTTCTGGTTTGCTCGGAGGGTCGTTTTGAGCGCTTTGAAGGCATCAGGGAAGCTCATGAAGCCTCCGGAGGGCCTCTGCGGGGGACAGGGGAGGCTCTTTTCACCCTCCCCAGGCTCCTATAAAGTCTCTGGAGCCTGGAGAGGGTGACAAATGGCTTCAAAAAAAGGGTGAACTTAGCTGGGCAGCGTGCACATGCGCGTGGGCAGCTGACAGGGCAGCGCCTTGCGTGCCCTGACAAATGGCTCTGCGTGGCACCTGTGGCACCCGTGCCATAGGTTCGCCATCACTGCCTTAGATTATGTAATGACACTTCCTGGTCTTTATCCTGCCTCTTCACCTTCCTACCCTGTCTCTCCATAGACCCCCAGAATTTGCTCTAGACAGATAGACAGTCCTCCAGAGCAGGAGTCTCCAAGCTTGGCAATTTTACGACTTGTGGATTTCGACTTCCAGAATCCCCATAATTCCCATTCCTTCTGGGAATTCTGGGAATTGAAGATCACAAGTCATAAAGTTGCGAAGGTGGAGACTTGTGCTCCAGAGCAATTAATATGTAGCTATTGAGTTGAAAAGATAAAGTAGTTGTCCTCTCATTCTGGTAGCTAAAACTTCAGTGACATCAACATGATTTTACTCTTTGTTTTTATCAAAAGAACAGGTAGTTACCATTGTGAGTTTTTCACGAATTATTGAAAATACATAAAGCATTAGAGAACTTTATGAAGTTCAATATAATTCAATACAATATTTGGTATATTATTATTATTGGTATATTATTTTATACCCATTTTTTTAAATATGAAACAAAAATATGATTGCAACAGTGAAATGAAATTCAAGGAAGCCACAGATTTTTTTTTAATATGACCTTAAACATTAGGAGAAAATATTTTATATACAGAAAACATATCTCAAGAGGAAGTTGAAAGAATGAGGTTTTTTAACTACTTGTCATGTGATATAAATACAAATATATGTGCCTCAGGTTTTGTCATTTGCCTCTACCGCCTCTCCTATTCCTTTGAATGACATAAATACAGCCCAGCCCACACTAAGGCTGTGAGACAACTTAACCCTTTGAGCAGCAGCTTCTGATGGTTGCTTAGCAAAAATGTGCTTCTATTTGTTTTGTTCAACCACAGTAGTACTTACTGGACTTTTGGACACATCTGCTTGAGAGAGAGAGAGATCAGGGCTCTAATATGAATCTAATTGTGTGATGAAAGGCTTGCATGAAAGATGAGGCAGAGATGCTCAAAGAGAATTCTGTAGAGGAACAGTCTTAAAGGCAGTTTTAAGATGCATTGATTTCAACTCGCAGAATTCTCCAGCCAATGTGGATGGCTGGGGAATTCTGGCAGTTGACTTCCATGCACCTGAAAATTCCCAAGGTTGAAAAATACTGTTAGATAACCACATTTACAAGTCAATGCAGTAGTCTTTGACTTTCAACCATTTGTTTAATGACCGTTCAATGTTATACAATACAATACAATAGTAGAGTTGGAAGGGACCTTGGAGGTCTTCTAGTCCAACCCCCTGCCTAGGCAGGAAACCCTATACCGTTTCAGACAAATAGCTATCCAACATCTTCTTAAAGACTTCCAGTGTTGGGGCATTCACAACTTCTGGAGGCAAGCTGTTCCACTGATTAATTGTTCTCACTGTCAGGAAATTCCTCCTCAGTTCTAAATTGCTTCTCTCCTTGATTAGTTTCCACCCATTGCTTCTTGTTCTACCCTCAGGTGCTTTGGAGAATAGTTTGACTCCCTCTTCTTTGTGGCAACCTCTGAGATATTGGAATAATGCTATCATGTCTCCCCTAGTCCTTCTTTCTCTTAAGCTAAACATACCCAGTTCCTGCAACCGTTCTTCATATGTTTTAGTCTCCAGTCCCCTAATCATCTTTGTTGCTCTTCTCTGCACTCTTTCTAGAGTCTCCACATCTTTTTTACATCGTGGCGACCAGAACTGAATGCAGTATTCCAAGTGTGGCCTTACCAAGGCATTATAAAGTGGTATTAACACTTCACGTGATCTTGATTCTATCCCTCTGTTGATGCAGCCTAGAACTGTGTTGGCTTTTTTGGCAGCTGCTGCACACTGCTGGCTCATATTTAAATGGTTGTCCACTAGGACTCCAAGATCCCTTTCACAGTTACTACTACTGAGTATGGTATCACCTATACTGTACCTGTGCATTCCGTTTTTGTTGCCTAAATGTAGAACCTTACTCTTTTCACCATTGAATTTCATTTTATTAGATAGTGCCCAATGTTCAAGTTTGTCAAGATCCTTCTGTATCTTAAGCCTATCTTCTGGAGTGTTGGCTATTCCTGCCAGCTTGGTATCATCTGCAAATTTGATGAGTTCCCCATTTATTCCCTCATCCAAATCATTGATGAAGATGTTGATGACAGCCATAAGTTGAGGATTACCTGTAAAGCATTCTAAGATCATTCCTTGTTCTGGCTACCAAACCTGTCAATAGCATTGCAATTATTAAAAGGGGTTATTTGTGTGTTTACTCCAAAAGTGAGAAAAAACTTCATGAAATATGTGATTTAATCCATTGATTTATTTTTGAAGGTAGAGTTTGTTTATTTTGCTTATTTGTTGATTCTACTTTCTCCTACCACATTGTGAAATAAATTGTCTTTTACTTTGTAGCACCTTGTGGAATACGTTCCACGGGTACTGAAGGAACGGTTTTATCGCCAAACTACCCTAAAAACTATAGCATAGGACATAACTGCATTTACTCGATTGCAGTTCCTAAAGAATTTGGTAAGTAGCAGGGTTTTTTCCCTCTTTTTTATGTATTGTATTGTATTGATACCACATCGCAGTTAAAAATCCCATATATTTTCTTTAACCTTATGCTTATTTTGTGGAGAGACTTATATGATACATCTGAAACCTTCGTTCAAACATATAATTCCTTGATTTGATTCCAACTATCATGTTGTTATCTAGACAAATTATTTCAGTTTCCTAGTAAGAATAATATTTCCTCAGACAGTTGTATCTTCAGAGGTTTTGGAGTTCCAGAATGCTGGTTATGACCAATGCATTGCTATCAACTTTAAATAATATATTTTAACAGCATACATTTATAAACACAAAGCAAATTGTAAATTCAAATTGCTAAGAATTGGAGCTATGTTGAATTTTTCAATGTGTATTATTCTAATGATCAAGCTAACAGTTATTTATTTTGTAAATGACAAAATAGCTAATGTATATGCTACTGAAAAAAAATGCTACTAATAAATACAGCCTTTCACATATTTGATTAACTGGTTTATATCAAAATAAATTCATATATCCTAAGAACATCTTCAACAGCAATCATTGGCTTTGAAACGTGGGCAAAATGGGATGATAGTTTTTACTTGCATGCAGTATATGCAAAATTGCTCATCCAATCACACCCATCATTACGAAAACATTGACAGTAGCCGAGGACATTCTGATATCTCCTTCTAGTCAAGTCCTGCATTTGGTGACATTTTTTGTGGAATTTCTTAGAAATATGCTGATGTATATTGTCATTGTCCTCTTCTTCTTTTCAATTTTCTAATCAAGTCTTTGTCCCTAACTGTGGGTTTCTAAAGGTTGTATCCCCTATCCACTCAAGCTTGGTTAGCCCAAACAAGTTGAATGACTGAGTAATAATTCAGAGGCTGACATTCAGGAAGTTTGAACAATGAAAAGAAGCTTTAAATATATGTTTGATGAGGGATGAAATCCAGCAGGTTCTGACAGGTTCTGGAGAACCGGTAACAGAAATTTTGAATAATTTGGAGAACTGCCAAATACCACCGCTGGCTGGCCTCAGAGTGGGGCGAGAATGGGGATTTTGCAGTATCCTTCCCCTGGAGTGGGGAGAGAATGGGGATTTTGCAGTATCCTTCCCCTGGAGTGGGGTGGAAATGGAGATTTTGCAATATCCTTCCTCCAGGAGTGAAGAGGGAATGGGGATTTTGCAGTATCCTTTCCCTGCCATGCCTACCAAGCAACACCCACAAAACCGGTAGTAAAAAAATATCAAATTTCACCACTGGTTTGATGCTTTCCCTTTTTCTTTGTGTATGCATGTAAAGTTTATAGGGATGGACCTGTGTACTAAACTTAAGATTTGCCTTTCAGTATGTTGTCTCAGAGTAATCTTTTTAAAAGATATAAGGCATTTCAGAAAAATCAAATTAAAATTCACGCTAGACTGTTTTTTATAAGCAAAATGTGAATGCAATGATATATCAGAGTGTTAAGATGTTTTTATATAGAATATTCTGCAGGAAAATTTACATATAATAGAAGATACTAAAATTGTTTAGATATATTAAAATAGAATATAAATTGTGCCTTCAAAGAAGCAAGTGTTTGCGTATTAGTGGGGTGGTAGGTATGTGTCTGTGTTTTCTTTCAAAATAAGGGATATACATAAAATAATGAATTTTGTGTTCATCTCTTTTTCTGTTTCTCATTTTTCTTTCTTGTTTTTCTTCAGTCCTGCCTCTGCCTCATTTATCTTTATTTCTGGAGATTTTCTTGATCCTTTTTGCCTTTGATCACATTGATGCTTTCTCAGAGTTTTGTCATACTTCACGTAACTACGGAGTTACTTTAATTCAGTGCAAATGCTTTGTTTGATAAGCTGATTTCTTATTCTTTGGGTTTCTCCTTTGGATTTTTTTTTCTATTTCCCAATTTCTTTTGCTTTAAACTATTTCTGTTCCTTATGTGCATTTTGCACATAACCTTATGCAAAGTATTTTAGAAAGTAATCCACATGTCTTACTTTAGTTGTGACATAATATTCACAGCTAGATATGTCTTTTACAGACAGTATCTGTGGAATGCTGCTATCCAAAGCTTTTTTTTTGCAATGGCTATGTGTATTTTGTTAGTTTAAATTGCTCTTTCGATCTCTGAATCCTGTCACACAATGTCTTTACTCAAATATTGCTTATTAAATGACACTACCTGTAAATCAATGCTAATGCGTTCCAAGTTTCTTCTTCCCAATCCTCAGAAATTCAGCACTGTTTATGGATTTCATATGGATAAAACTTCATTTCCAGCAAGTTGATCTTAAGTCTGTGAGTCTCTCTTATCATCAGAGATGGTCCCTGTAAACTGCTTTTTAGCTCATGTTTCCATTAGGCCAGCTCTATGCCAATTTTGTTAGCATTGCAGTTTGACATCCATACAATATTTTAATGAATTTCCTGGAGTGAGGAACAGAAAATATTCACTGTAAGTTGTTGCAAGACTGATCTGGATCTTAAATACAGAAGTGCTTTTTAGGGTTCTGATGCAAAGGTTAGCTCTTTTAGGAATCATTTTTTCCAGCTGCCCCCTCCCTCCAAAAATATTTTGCAGCAAACGCACACAAATATACATTTCTAACAACATGCATTCGTTTGGTCTATATAACAAACGAATGGCCCATTGGGCTCACCATATCAAAACAACTTACCTTAGATGCAGCCAGAATCTGGAAATAACATTTAACACAGCAACAGGACTTATGCCAAATGGTTCAGTTGAGATTGGCATATGTGGGACCGATTGGTGTAAATAGTAGGGGTGACACCGAAATATAATTTGATCATATTGTACTTATCTATATATTAAATTATTGCATTTTATTCCAATTTCATTTTAAACTGTATTTTATTCCAATTTCATTTTAAATTATATTTTATCCAATTCCATTTTAAATTGTTTTTATGAGATTTAGTAATAATTTGTGGCTGGAACGCTACACTTTGATATGGCCCAAGGGCTAATCAATAAAGTAAACAAACTGAAACAACATGCACTTGTGTGGGTATAATTTACATTACTTGTTTAGCATAGTATAGTACCGTGATGGCAAATCTATGGCACATGTGTCACAGGTGGCACACGGAGCCCTCTCTGCAGGTACATGAGTCTAACCCCAGTTCAGCTCCACTGTGCATGAATGTACGCCTCCCTCTGGCCAGCTAATTTTTGGTCCTCTGCCGCTCATGTGTAGGGGTGGGAGGCATGTGGGAAATGTGCATACATGCACAGGAGGGAGGAGGGGAGTTCGGGGAGGTGTGGGGGCCCTTCCCCCCGTGGCCCATTTTTGGTCCCAGGAGGCTGGAAGGAGACCTGCTAGGCCCAAAATGGGCTGTGGTAGTGGCCGGGTCATGCACACATGCACAGGGGGGAAGGGCGTGCTGGGGGTGTCGTGTGCACCTCACATTATGGGTGTGGGCACGCGATGACAAAAAAGTTAGCCATCAGTGGTATAATATATGCAACATCAATCAGAAGGGGATCTTATTTATTTCCTTTTTTGGAATCTGAAGGAAAAGAGTGTTGGAAACTCAACCATTAGTGAGTTTGAAGTAGAAAAGAGAACATTGCTGCACAGCATTCTCTGTGGATTGTTGTGGATAGCTCACATTCATCATGTTCACTCAGCTGAGGGTGTTGTCTGTAAACAATTTACCTGCAGGTATATTAATAGACTGAAACTGAGATGACTAGGTGTTTCAAGGCAAAAAGTAATGGATTTAAGACCAAGCAAGGTTGATATACAGTCCATTACCACAAAGGAATGGGAGGAGAAAAACTCAGGGTTTAAAGTTAGAGATATACATATATGAGCAGAATCTTAGAAACAAAGAAACTAGTTCTTGTGACTTTATAGACTATTTGTATTTGCAATTTTTTTTAAAAAAAGTGTTTTATTTACCAGCTGTGTACTTGGCTACAGTTGCAAAAGAAATACTGTGAATGCAGTTGGTACTCCTAGAAAGAGATTTATCATGGTAACAGAATATGTTCCAATGTAACAATCACAAAATATCAATATGGTTGATATTTTCTTTATTCTAGAATCCTAAAATTTGGCTGAGATGTATCCAAGATGTATATTTGATTATTTAAAAAATCAGCACCTCTTTTTTGTATATGTATATGTTATACATAGTAACTATCCAAATAGTAACTGTGAGACGGATCTTGGAGTCCTAGTGGACAACCATTTAAATATGAGCCAGCAGTGTGCAGCAGCTGCCAAAAAAGCCATCCCAGTTATAGGTGGCATAAACAGAGGGACAGAATCAAGATCACACGAAGTGTTAATACCACTTTATAATGCCTTGGTAAAGCCACACTTGGAATACTGCATTCAGTTCTGGTCGCCACAATGTAGAAAAGATGTGGAGGCTCTAGAAAGAGTGCAGAGAAGAGCAACAAAGATGATTAGGGGACTGGAGACTAAAACATATGAAGAACGGTTGCAGGAACTGGGTATGTTTAGCTTAAGAGAAAGAAGGACTAGGGGAGACATGATAACAGCGTTCCAATATCTCAGGGGTTGCCACAAAGAAGAGGGAGTCAAACTATTCTCCAAGGCACCTGAGTGTAGAACAAGAAGCAATGGGTGGAAACTAATCAAGGAGAGAAGCAATTTAGAACTGAGGAGAAATTTCCTGACAGTTAGAACAATTAACCAGTTTCCACTTGCCTCCGGAAGTTGTAAATGCCCCAACACTGGAAGTCTTTAAGAAGATGTTGGATAACCATTTGTCTGAAGTGGTGTAGGGTTTCCTTCCAAGCAGTGGGTTGGACTAGAAGACCTCCAAGGTCCCTTCCAACTCTGTTATTCTATTCTATTCTACTTATCATATATTTGTCTATATATCTGGGCATACAATACAATATATGTTAGTTTTATTCATTTATGATTCAGTATATTATATAATCCCAGGAAGTAACTAAAGTTAGAAACCTAGTTAAGCAAGCTGTGAAGAATCAGACATTCTACCTATTTTCACTAAATAAGTATAAGTGTAATCTTTATTGTCATTGTACTTAAATACAATGAAATCAGAGTATAATAAAACCTTTTGGGTCTAGATGTAATTATAAAAACATTGAATTTAAAAAGTCCTCCTTTCAAAACAGACCTTGACTTTAAAACTGGAAAAACTAGGGAAATCCAACACAAAAATTGTATCTATCCTGTTTGATTTACGTCTTTATGGTTTGAATGTAGTTCTTGCACTGAATAATAAAAGACAGTAGCAATCAAAAACCAGTATATACCAAAACAAAATAGTAATATACAATTCAGCATTCATTTAGCCATGAATACAGTAAATAATCTATAACATATAATTATAAACAAGAAACCTATAAAATCAATAACTATTCTGGATAACTAAACTTAGAGAAGTCTATTTTCCTAGTATGTTATTAGGAACATTTATATAAAAGGTGTAATCAAAACACTAACAGTATAAAATATTTACTTTTGTTGGTCAATAACCATCTAATAAACTAAAATTCCAAAATAGTAACCTTAACAAACATCCATTTGTAATCTTGATATTTTAGTATTTTAGTTAATTACATGGTTTAGAAAAAAGAGTGCTAGGGTACTGTATTCTCAGAAATCATTATGCAATTAACCTCTTTTGATATCTGCAGGCGATATAACAGTATTTAGAAACCTTCAGAAAAAGTGTATAAATTCTATCAGATAGAAGATGCTAGAGATAACCTGAGTCTGGTATAACGTGCAATTAATGCTGTCAAATAGTGTGCTAGTTTTCCTGCTAAAGGATCATTATTAAAAATAAAAAGAAGAAAAAACAGTGGCTTCATTTTTACCACTTTCACATACTTCTAACAGATCCAACAAAAGTGTAAGAAGAATGAAGATTTGTGCGTTAGGTTTTCTGTAACATTGAATTTTAGAGTATCATTTCTTTATCTAGAATGACAGGATGATATAAATTGCATTGATGCATTCCGTTTCTTCCTACAAAGAACTATGCTTCAAGTCTTTTCTAAAAATGACCGTGAGCTATAGCTCACCAGACTTCACATGGCATATTGAGGATCACTTTCAAAAGTGAGTGGGGAAACACAAATTTTGTGGAGCAGGAAGCCATTTTTAATGGGGAAATTATGATATTTAATTTTTCTCATAACCCAAAAATTGCAAAAAAAAAAAAAAAACCACCAGGAAAAACAAAAGAAAAAAGATTATGATCTGTCTCTAGGTTTTCTAATGGTTACTTTTTTTAGGTTACTTCAGTTTAATTCTTTGTTTTTTTTTAATAATCCTTTTTGTTTTAAAATCTTTATTAAGTTTACAGAGCTACATTGGCTTTTGATATTTTCCTTTTTCATTTCATTGTTGGATTTTTTAAAATGAAATTGCTATCTTTATTATTTATGTTAAATCATATTTTGGACACATTACCTTCCATTTGCGTACAATATTTTAAATCACATGTATTTGAGTGCAACAAAAGGACAAACTCCAAAATAAAAACAGTTTGGTTTAAAATTAAAATACAATTACTATTTATTTCTCATATATTTACTCCTGGGAACAAACAGAATATGTTGGAAACTCAGCTTGGGCTTTAATACTTCCCTTGTTTATCTTTATAACTGCAGGACATTATAAGTACAAAAACATGCCTTGTTGCTAAGACTTAACACCAATTTGATGACACCTAATCAATCAATTCACCAATCAGTTATACCTAATGAAATCTATGTGATTTCATACAGACTCCAAATATGTCTAAGGATTTTTAATCCAGAATTTGATATTTATTAATATAAATTCAAAAAAAAATCCAATCTTTATTAGAAGGGTTAAAAATAGAAACATTGCAAAAAAGGTAAATCCAGTTATTTATCATAATTGTTTCTTGAATATTCTGGAAGAAGTGACATATCTTGACATCAAATTATTTGAACAATTATATTTTATGGAGTATAAAGAAAAGCTATTTCACTTTCAAATTTTCACCGCTAACTTTCTGAGGGGGTAAAAAAATCACTGCAGTAGAGCATGTTTTCAGTGTTTCATTATTCTGTCATGCAGAATCAGAACTTCAATATTTCATACAGTGATGGGCTTAAGCAAGAAGATAAATGATTCACAAAAGCACACAGCATGCCGTAGACAGAATCTTTTTTGTAAACATAGGAGACACATCATTTTTGACACACTCCCACTGATATTGCAGAAGGGTGCAATGATAACTAATTGTTTAACTCTGAAGTCCTTCACTGATTCAAATTAAATGGCAGTTGGTTAATTTTAATATTCACCCCCCCCCTCTCTCTCTGACTCACAAGCTATAATTTGTATTTAATGGTGGAATGACACATAAGTTAGCTCTCAAAAGTTTGTAAGTTTGTTCTGTGATAAAGTAGAGGTATGTTTACTGATTTCCTGAAGACAAAGTCAGGAAATTCAAACATTTATAGCCCAGATGTCAGAGTCCATTTATTTATTTATTTTAAAATATGACAATGATAAAATATTATTATTATTTGACAATATCCAAATTAATATAGCATTCCTTAATTATAACACTCAATATTTCTATTAAGCAAATTGCAAATCCTAATGATGCTAGTTGAAAACTATCACTGCTAGAGTTCCTGTAGAAATTTGAAAATAAGATATTTAACATACAATCAATTAGAATGCCCAGGAAAAGATGTTAAAATGGGATTAATCAATTCATTACATAAACAAAGATAAAAGGTACAAAAGAAGAGTGTGTACACCGGTATATGTCTTTAGGAGGTAGCTATTATGTGAATTCCCTCTTCACCGTAATATCATACATATAAATATAAATATACAGAGATTATTAATGTAAAATTAAAGGAAAAGGCTTTTTCCTAATTTATTCTAAAATATACTTTGACACGAGATATTTTTGACTTGTAGGTCTTGGTGGACAATGTCTAAATTCCTCTATTCAGCTTGACTGATTGTTGAGGGATAGGCTAAACCAAATAAGCATATCAAAACTTGTTCCCTATCTGCTAACAAGATTGTCCAGAAATAATCCTCCAAAGGGACTAATATTAATTGGCTAGAAGATATTCTAAAAATATATAATTTATAGCGTATTTAACAGTGCTTTTTTCAGCGGAAGTCCAAGGTCTGGCCCAGCACAAACAAAGAGGCATAGAACAATTCTGAGTTACATATTTATGTACATATACATTTACATTTACATATAGATCTGGACAAAGGTAGGTTTTCCTATAAAGCTGGAAGAATCCCAAATGTCTATATATTTTATTTGGTTACCCAAGCAGGAAATGCAGCAATTTGCATGAAAGTAGATAAAAGGCAGAATTAGTTGCAATGTTGTTGCTCATCAAATACATACATTTAGAAAGAAGTGTTTTAGCAAGTCCATTGTGCCTAATCTGTAGTTTTATGTCATACCTCCCTTAGCTATGGACCGTTACATGCAGTGGTGGGATTCAGCTGGTTGGGGCCAGTTCGATAGAACCAGTTGTTAAATTGCTGGCTGGCCCCACCCCTTCCTGCTCTCTCCCTTTCACATGTTCCATTTTGGCTCCCAGGTAAATGCAGACAGACCTACTAGGCCAAAAACAGAAATTTACTCTTACTGTTTGCAAGGCTATGTTTTTACTGCAGACATCTTTTTCTGAGGGGCATGGGGGATGCAGCACACAACCTCTACCGCCATCTTTGCTTCCAGGAGGCTGCAGAGAGGCCTATTAGACCCAAAACAGTGTGCAGAGGGGTGGCGCCCCCCTTGCAGCCTATTTTTCCTCCCAGGAGTGCAGGAAGCCAAGTGCTGCCTATCACACCCCCTGGCCATGCCCACTATGGCCACGCCCACCCAGCCAATCATTAGGGCAGAGAACTGGTTGTTAAATTATTTGATTCCCACCACTGGCTATATGTTATTACAACTCATTTATTCCTTTTAATCCATCCATTCTGATGCAAGAATCTTGCTCGTCCTAAATCAATGGGTTAACCAGACTAAGTTACAAAGGAGAAATAACCAGTTTTAATATCAAAAACTTTATTAGGGACATAATTGGAGACAAAGAAGGAAGCAAAGGGGATTTAGCTTATAATAAATGAGATTGCCTTTAATTCCTCCAATGCACACTGCCACATCAAAGGTAAATTTAGCTACTCCAAAACTTAGAATACTACTGAAAGCTGTTGGTTCCCCTTTAATAAGGAAGAGTTATAGTAGAGAAATCTCACCATGCTAATAGATGGTATATTTATTTTAAAAATTCCAGAGTGCTCTGAAGCATTTCAAGAGATTCAAATCCAAAGAACTGTTGTAAAGTGTATATTGAACTATTCTTTTAATTTGTGATGATATCTTTCAGAAATTTCTATCATGATTCTCCTTCAGCTTTTTCTACTCACATTCTTTCATCCTGTCTTTGCTTCCAATTCCTGGATCATCCTCATTGCCTTCACTATTACTGTTCCATTTCAAGTCAATCTTTTTCAAAATGTAATGCGCACAACTGGAAACAATATTCCAGACAGAGTCTGGTTAAAGGAGAAGAAAGTGTGTGATCCCTCAGATAAAGATGTCTGCAGTAAAAACATAGCCTTGCAAACAGTAAGAGTAAATTTCTAGCAAGAGTTGAGTTAATTAAAGTGGATTATCTTAAAAAAAACACTTTCTTTTCTTGTCTCTCACACCTAGACTCCATTGTTTGGGTTGAAAGTAAGAGGCAAAGTCATAATTATTTGCTTTCTTGCCATCTTCTTCAGCTTGTAACTCTTTTCCATGAGGAGTACTTCCAAGTTAGATTTTCTCCAGTCTGTAAAGATGCATTTGATTACGGTTCCCAATCAAAATAACTTTGCAGTTGTCTTTTACCAGTTTCCTTTTTTTTTTCTTAGTTCTAAAACCCATGAAGGTTGTTTAGATTTTATTGATGTCTTAGAGGATATAATATATTGTATCATATGAAAATCTGATAAGCATTTCTTTGATAAATTTGATGCTTCCATTTTCCCTAAAATCAAAAACATCACAATAGTCCCGTCCGTCCCCCCAGTGTCTTCTACATCCATTACGTCAATTCCTAGTAGTGGAAAATAGTATATTTCTAAGAAGTTAGTGATGGGACATGGTGGCTCAGTGGCTAAGGTGCTGAGCTTGTTGATCAGAAAGGTCAGCAGTTGGGTGGTTCGAATCCCTAGTGCCGCATAACGGAGGGAGTTCCCGTTACTTTTGCCAACCTAGCAGTTTGAAAGCATGTAAAAATGCAAGTAGAAAAATAGGAACCACCTTTGGTGGGAAGGTAACAGCGTTTCGTGCGACTTCGGCCGCATGACCACGGACTTCGGACAGTACTGGCTCTTCGTCTTTGAAATGGAGATGAGCACCACCCCCTAGAGTCAGGAACAACTAGCACATATGTGTGACAGGAACCTTTACCTTTACCTAAGAAGTTAGTAATAACAACAATAGGACCCATTATTTCCCAGGAAAATCTCCTGTTGCTTAAGTTTTTGAATATGGGAAATACTGTATATCCAAAATATTCCATTCTCTGTGATGGATCTGAAACAAATATAAAAAAGAATTAGTAAGAGGCAACATCAACAGGCCACTAAGAATTGTTGTTCAGTGGTCCATACAAGATTGATATAGCATTCTTCTGAAAATGCAAAGGCAAAATTTGTTCTGCCAGCTGAAACAAATGCGACCAAACAATGTTGTCAAACCAAATTATCTCAGAGAAATAGTTCAATGATTGTGGAATCTTCAGATGGTTTAAAAGCCATGTCATTCCACAGTTACTTTGGCATTATCAGTTTTGCTTTAAAATGCACTTTGTATTGGAAAAAGTAATAGCATAAACAGAGAGTTGATTAAAGGGCAGAACTCATAGGAGACCATATGAAGCATGACAGAAATACAGTAAACTAATGTTGCTTTAATTATATTTTTAAAGTGTTGTATTTCTCCATTCTTCACGGTATTTCAAATAGCTATTTGATTCATCTGGGAAATTGTATTTATTCTTATTGAAGAAAATATGTTTTACAAAAATCTTAGGGATAATAATTTCCAGATTATTTGTTGCTTTTTTTTTGGATAAAAAATAATTTATATTGAGAATCTTCATTTGCAAATATTGTACAATTCCCTGATATTATAAAGTTGTTTTCTAGGGAATTCCAGTGTTAATTTAAAAGAGTTGTGATCACTGTCACTATTCATTTAAAGGGGATACAATAATGTAATAATTATAAAATAATTATGCTATAAATTATATGGTGCATTTAGTAAACTATCAATTATAAGTTTAATATCTAAGGTAGAGCTTTCTTCTGTCTGGATTTCTGGATTTCTTCCCCTCCCTCCCTCCTTGAAAAAATTCAATGTCCACATAAACAGTGTGTTGTCTGGGTGCAGTTAGTTTTAAGAAATAGTAATAATAATAATAATAATAATAATAATAATAATAATAATAATAATAATAATAATAATAATAATAATAATAATAATAATAATAATAATAATAATAATAATAATAATATACTTGAAAAGTATTGAAGGCAAAGCTGACCAAAAGCTAACTTGGAACTGGTTAAGATCAGGAACATTGAAAAAAGAAACAGAAGGCTTCATTTTGGCAGCTCAAGAACAAGCCTTAGCCACAAACTACATGAAGACAAAAATTCAATATGTTACCACCAACAGCAAATGTCGCCTCTGTAATGAGAAAGATGAGACAGTCGACCACTTGATCAGTGGGTGCAGCAAAATTTCACAAACTGACTACCTACAACGCCATGACGCATTGCTAAGATCATTCACTGGAAATTGTGCCAAAAGTTTGGATTTGAGTACAGCAAAAATCACTGGGACCATCAGGCTGAGAAATTTTAGAGAATGAGAAAGTCAAGATCTTGTGGGACTTCAGAATTCAGACTGACAGGCACTTGGCCTACAACACACTGACATAACAATAGTTGAAAAGAAAAAAGTATGGTTCATTGACGTTGCAATACCTGGAGATGCACGAATTGAAGATAAACAGCAAGAAAAAAATCACAAAGTACCAGGACTTGCAAATTAAGGTTGAGCGACTGTGGAAAAAGAAATTGTGTGTTGTTCCGATTGTAATTGGAGCCCTTGGAGCAATACCTAAAGGACTACCTCACTATTTGGAAATTTTAAATTTATCAGATTTAAACATTCTGATTCTACAAAAAACTGCCCTACTTGGAACAGCTTATATCCTCCGACGTTACCTTAACAGTTGCTAGGTCCTTGGTTAGCACTCGAGCTGTTAAGCTACCAACCAGCCCCAAAGGCTGTGAATCTCACCAAAGATTAACCATGCAATAATAATATTCATAACAATACTAATCACATAAGAACAACAACGAACTAATATCATGAAAGCGAAAATACAAAAATCCATTGACAATCCAAACTGCCAAGTTTGCAACAACAAAGTTGAAACTGTTTCACATTTAATATGTGAATGCAGCAAAATTGCACAAACTGATTACAAAGCTAGACACTATCGAGTTGCTAAATTAATCCACTGGTCGTTATGTAAAAAATATGACTTACCTGTATCCAAAAAGTGGAAAAGCTTACGAAAATGAGAAGGTGAAGATCTTGTTGGACTTTCAAATACAGATGGATCGTCATTTGGAACACAACACACCAGATATCACGGTTGTAGAGGGCCGAAATGTACAATGTATTGACATTACGTTACCCTGGAGATGCCAGAGTCAAAGAAAAAGAAATACTTGAAATGCCATGACCTGGCCATCAAAACTACGCAATTATGGATTGGTACCATGTCCAATAATTTTTAAAGATACATCAACAAATTGCAATTCCCTGCAATAACACCAGCGGAACTGCAAAAAACTGTGCTACTTGTAACATCGTATATTTTAAGAAGATACTTGGTAGAAAAATAGAGTTACCATTTTATTTCATTTTTCCTTTTCCTTTTGTCTTTCTATGGCTCAAACATATTTTTCCCCAGCCCACTAAATGTTTAATATTAATTGGGGTGAGGTGTTTTTTTTTTTTTTTTTTTTTGCATTGGTGTTACAAAAAAACGTAGTCAGAGCTTTTAGACTATGATTTGTATACTATAGGAAAGACCTTACAATCTAATTAAAATGAGATACAGTCAGTCATGGCACAGCATAAAATGTTCCATTTATTTTTAGGGCCTAAAAATAGCAACGTAAGTACTAGCTTTAACAATGGGAAAGAACATACTTGTACTGGAAGAGAAAGCACAATCTCCCTTTTATTATTTTATGAAGCTCATTAACTGCAGCCTGCTTCCTTTCTGGCAGTTTGTTGAAAAATCTTTGGAGAACAGTGATCCCTGGCTTTTAAATGCCTCTGTAGTTCACTGGGTTCAATGTAATTGTTGCTGAGCCTGGGAAAAAAAATGCTATGTGGCTACGTAAAAATGTACAAGAGGAAGAAATTAAAAGACTAGTTTTCACAGCAGTGGAGCTCATAAGACGTTGCAGGTGGGGAATCATATTAATGAACGTTCTCCCCTCATTCAAGTTTGTTCCACATCCAAAATAAAAGTACTCCTAGATAAAGGATAGTCAGCAACCCATATCTATGCAAATTTTCTACAGAGAAAGAGTGAGGGAGACCAAGAGAAATAGATAAGGTTTGATCAGGGGATGACAAGATTTCTGGAGCGCCAGCATGTATAACTGGTGGGGTCTAAATTATAAAGAGAGGTACAGAAGAAGTCACGGTGGTCACTCTTGCTAGACAACCACTAGGAAGGACAAAATAAATCCACAAAGGCAATTTGGGTGACTTTTCATTCGAGGATGAATTACAAATGCAGCTTTAGCCTTGACTTACAAGCACAATTTATTGCATTTTTAACATAGAATCTGAATTCACCTGTGTTACTTATAGCTTGGTGAGACTTGAACTCTCGGGATACTGGATGAAGGCCCCTCTGTCCTATAAGAATTTAAGCCTAAACAACATGGTATTGTGATTCTCTGAATATTTTCACACTGATAGATATCAGCACTATGCAGATAGATACAAGTAGATAGAGATAGAGAGATAGAGAGAGAGATGGAGATCAGATGATAGAGAATTATGCAGATAATGATGCAAATGTTGGTGTAGATGTTGATATAGATGAAGATTTAGGTGTGTGTGTGAGAGAGAGAGAGAGGGAGGGGAGAGAGAGGGAGGGAGGGAAGGAGAGAGAGAGAGAGATTTCCAGCTACAGCTATATGTGTGGCATAGCTTTGTCCACATTTCATTACTGGACAATCTCTGTGTCCATGTGCCACAAAAATATGGACGCCTACGGTAGAGAAACTAAAGATTATATTAAACCAAATAAGTAATATATTTCTTTTGGCTATGAAGGTCTTTGGATTTTCACTTATAAATTTTGACATATAAGGGAAAGATGGGGTAATCCCATGTTAGTTATTTCAGCAATAACATTTGTGGAACAAAAGTTTGTTGCAGAGTAAAAAATAAGCAGGGCTTAATGACACTGAAACCCTTTTTCGTGCCGTAGAATTTTTAAATCAAAAACTTCATACATGTCTTGTCCAAATGTCTAAATTAACAAGGCAGTCATCCACATCAATAAAATGCAAAGGATGAGTCACTGCTATTTTGTCAGAAAAGATCAAAGACATATTGCAATGATGTTTTTTAAATACCTTCATTCAAAGTTTTTCACTCCTTATTTTAAATACAAGGTCAACACGACATCTCTTAAATGCTGATTGCTTAAATGTAAAAACCATTTCAAAATCACTTTCAAGTCTTGGGCTTATGGGAGAAATGTTTAGCAAATTTTACATCAAGACTATCAGGAAGTATTTCATTCACTATTACAGTTCTTGTAAGTGTGTCCACAGATCAGATTGTGGTGACTTTTAAAAGTAATATTCCAGCATGAATTATGAATTCTCTCTATTCCCCCCTTCTCTCTGTCTCTCTCTCTTTCTACCTGAATAATGCATGAATAATAATCAACTTTTTAAAATGGGCACCACAACTTATTCTTTGAAATAATTATTCTTTGTTTTATTGAAGCTTGATCTATTTGTGATAGGGAAAATTGTCATTAGGTTAGCTGCCTTTCAATTGACTGCCCAAGAATATGTGCATAATGGAACTCGACATTTCAAAAATGGTAAAAATAATGACTGCTTTGAACACAGATAATTTTCAGAAAATATCAGTGTTTCAATTTAGTACTTTTAATACATTTTGCAGTGCAAATTCAACCTGACAGAAAGGTTTGTTAGTCTGATTAGTATGTATGTGTATGTGAGAGAGAGACAGAAAGAGCCACATGCTCAGACCCAAAGAGAGAGAGAGAGAGAGAGAGAGAGAGAGAGAGAGAGACAGACAGACAGATTGCCCATATGGCTCTGTTATTATAGTGCTCTGAACACATGCGAAATATATGTGAAGAAAATAAGAGTAGATCTACCCTTCAATAATTACATTAAGTAATTGTACCAATTAACAACCCAACAGAAGCATAGAGCAAAGGTTTTATTTTTCCTTCTTAAAACCTTTTTTTGGTGATTTCAGGTCCAAATATGGAAATGGTGGAGGAAAGGTATGGCTGCCATCTACAGGGAAGTCAAAATGATAGGCTCAACGGGAAAATAAAAGCCCTGGGCCTTTTACATTTATTGTGATGCATGTGGCATTTATTGTGTGAGGTGTGAGGCTTCAATCATCCAGTCATATCCTTCATTTTGTTGTCATTTATGACTCCTGTGGATTCCCCTGTAGGGTTCTCGGTCTGTCTGCTAAGGTTTTAGCTTCTTATTTCTTGAAATGATACTAGTTTTGAAGACAGACTATATCCCTAGACACCACTATCACATATATGAGAATATCAGTTAGAGAGTTGCAAATATGTGCTTCATGTTTATTGCCCACAGCCAAGCAAGCTATGCAGCCAATTTGACATTGTTGTCTTTAGGATATCTCTGCTGACTATGTCCTTCCTTTGAGTCACCTGACTGTGTCCTTCCTTTGAGTCACCTGGTTATATCTGGCAATAATCTATCCATGTTCTATATGGATAACATCTTACCTACCAAATTTTGTGCCTGGAAATTGTAAGGTGCAACCTAATAAAATAGATATGTTTCCTGCAATGTTTATTCTGCTTCTCCCAAGAAAAATGGAAAGTCTTTGGGTCACAGGGCATATTTCATTTTGCTTTGGGCAACAAATATGAAGTATATATTGAATTGTGTGTGCGTGAGCATGCAAATACTCAGTTATAGGGTAACTTTATCATATTTATGGACACATCTGTCTTTAATGGAATGTTTAATAGAACATTTTACTCTTTTAACTTTTGGGATGGCATCTATGCGCATATCAGCCAGCTAAGGAACAATATTATTGATTTGTGGTTGTTTATTGAGGAAAATTTAACTGTGGTACAGAAATGCAGAAGAGAACTATAGTAAATAAAAGGTCACGATCCTCAAGATCATCAGAACCATCTTAAAAGTTCTGAAAGTTAGAGGATTTTGTTGACTTTTTGGGCTGAATCAAAGTAGAATTCAGCAATTTTATACAAATGCATGTGGATCCTGGTCTTAATTGGCCTTACACTAACTTTTGTTGGCATTATCCAGTAAGGGAAAATTTAAGGAGCATATTAATACTTAATATATATTACTTAATTTAAAATAGCTGATACCAACATTTCCATAAAAACAGTAAGTAAATTACTTGTTTTGTGACAAATAATTGTCTTTTCTCTGCATAATAGATACGGATTATTGATGCAGGAACTTCTTAAGCTTTTGTATTCATTAATATGACAGAAAGAGGGAGGCAGGGAGCGGGAGGCAGAAAAGTGGGGAGAGGGAGAGGCAGAGAGAGAGAGAACCGAATTTCACTTTTGAGAACATTTATGTCGGGTATAATGGAAGGTATAGGCAACCCGATCAGTGGTATGTATTATTGTGTTGATTTGTATTAAAAATGTCTATTTTAAAGAAGTTGTGTCAGTCATGAATCACAAATATGTAATTCAAAAGTGTATAAAATGTATGTTTCATTGTGGATGACCTTTGGCATGTGTTACAAAATTATGTTTATTGGGGAACATTAACCAGAAGCACTTGAGATTATTAAAACAAACATACATGTAGAACTAAGTCATACAAAGTAATAATTGCTTCTATAATTATAAAAAATTATAGAAAAATTAAAGATCAATTGCCTAAGATGTGGAGACTCTAGAAAGAGTGCAGAGAAGAGCTACAAAGATGATTAGGGAACTTGAGGCTAAAACATATGAAGAACGGTTGCAGGAACTGGGTATGTCTAGTTTAATGAAAAGAAGGACTAGAGGAGACATGATAGCAGTTTTGCAATATCTCAGGGGTTTCCACATAGAAGAGGGAGTCAAGCTGTTCTCTAAAGCACCTGAGTGTAGGACAAGAAGCAATGGGTGGAAACTAATCAAGGAGAGATACAACTTAGAACTGAGGAGAAATTTCCTAACTGTTGGAACAATTAATCAGTGGAACAACTTGTCTCTAGAAGTTGTGAATGTTCCAACACTGGAAATTTTTAAGAAGATGTTGGGTAACCATTTGTCTGAAGTACTGTAGGGTTTCCTATCTAAGCAGGAGGTTGGACTAGAAGACCTCTAAGGTCCCTTCCAACTCTGTTATTCTAAGAATCAAAATCAGTCATTTTTGCTACATCTCATAAATGGAAGAAATGTCCATGCCAGAAAATTGATAGAGTATAAATTGTTTCTTGCCTGTTTTTACAATATTGTTTTATAGTTTCTGTATAGGTTACTGTATTATACACTATGATATACTGTATGATACAGTAACGAGGATCATTTAGACTAGATGAAGGGGGATAACAACATTTGCCAGGTGAAGATTGAGGACTATTTCAGTATAAACACAAAATAAATTACATCTACCAAAACTAATACCAAGGAATGAAATTCTCTCTCAGATGTTAAAAGTTTCCAAAGTTTCATTTTTATTCGAAAATACTTTGTAAGTACTTTCCAACTTCATTGAAACCATCTATCTTTTGGGGAGAAAATAGCAAGATGATATTTTTTTTCTTCCTCTTACATCCATAACTCTTTCATGGATTACTTGCTTTTACATTTATTCATTTTTTTTTTGTAGCTGGGTTCTGGGTTTATTCCTCTTTGCCAGTTTTAAAGCTCAGATAGATTTCTGTAATGATTTTCACCTTCCAACATGGTTATGTTAATTTAAATTAGATTGCCTTGCATTAATATAATGATTATTATAACTTTGTTTAATTTATCTAAATAATAATTCTTCTTCTTCTTCTTCTTCTTCTTCTTCTTCTTCTTCTTCTTCTTCTTCTTCTTCTTCTTCTTCTTCTTCTTCTTCTTCTTCTTCTTCTTCTTCTTCTTCTTCTTCTTCTTCTTCTTCTTCTTCTTCTCATTTAATAAAGCAGTTGGTGTAGTGGTGGTAGGAGGAATTTGTTTAGGATGGCCGTGTCTGTTAGATATCAGTGGAGATTCCCAGTCATCTATCATCTATATCCAGTCTACAACACAGCCCTTTCAACAGTTCCAAGAAGGCTCCACACCCTTTGCACTATTCAAGCAACCCCGAGGACACAGATAAACCTCCAAGTGCTTCAATGACCCACTAAAAGAATGCAAATGACCAGCTGTCTGTAAGGAATATAAATCCTTCCATTCCCCACCATCCAGTCAGAGAAACAAAATGTGTTCAATGAAGAACAATTTACTGAATCTGTTCCAACACTTTTGCAGTGCCCAGAAGTAGAACCAATAAATGAGATGGAATCTGACCAAAATAAATAAAATGGGAATTTTTTTTTCTTCATTTTGGAAAAGAGAATAGACATTTCTTTTATTAATTGGCTTTCCTTCCAAGTTACTTTTAGAAAACTAGATAACTTCAGTAACTTTAGGAAGTTTTGCTCTCCTTATAACCTAGTTTCCCACAATTAAAACTTTTCACATTTTCACCACCATAGCATTTCTGTATTGTAGGAACATTATATCCCAACCTATTGCAATTCTTAATTAACCTTTGCCAGAAGAATAATGTGGGGTTCCAACTCGAGCTGGGTCTGTGGTGTGAAAGATGAAATAAAAATGAGATCCAGACAGCTGTGAGAAAAAAAATATATTTATTCCTAAAATCAAAACAGTTTGCATTGAGGGGCAGGCTGCAGAGAAATGGGGTACAGCAGCAGTTTTTTTAAAGGGGAGCTTGTCCGTGATGTCATGTGCTGATTCTAGAGTGGCACTTGAGGGACACGTGTGTAGGTATATTCATTTTGGTGAATATGCAGTTCCTCTGGGAAACATAATTTAATTAACTCTGTTTGTGTTTGCAGACCTTATCCTTTGATATGTGGATTAGGTCTGGGTAACTTATTTGAGGGTTTGAAGAAGTTTGCTAAAAAATATTTTCCCCTCTTTGCTGTTCCCCATCAATTATCTAGTGGAGACACTGTTTCTCAGACCATGGTGGATTCTGTTAATATTTTAAGGGAATATGGAAACTGTATAAAGAGTAAAATATATTTTAATATAACACTTCTCACACCTTGTTGTGTGTTTCACATATTTTTCTTCTGCTTTTCTTTTTATCTGTTTAACCTAAAGTATTCTAATCAGGTTCATTTGGAATATTAAGCAGTCTCAAATAATAATCATCATCACACTGAGATTAATTAAACTTCCAACAGTGTAATAAAAATTATATATTACGATATTGAAATGGAAATATATATATATATATATATATATATATATATATATATATATATATATATATATATATATATATATATATATATATATATAATTTGTTTTCGTAGATTTTCACGGGTGTAGGTATGCTGGTTTTGTTGTATTCGGGTCTTTTCCCGTGTAAGGTTGAGATTGTCTTTGCAACGTTTCGGCAGTATATATATATATATATATATATATATATATATATATATATATATATATATATATATATATATATATATATATATATATATATATATATATATATATATATATATATATATATATATATATATATATATATATATATATATATATATATATATATATATATATATATATATATATATATATATATATATATATATATATATATATATATATATATATATATATATATATATATATATATATATATATATATATATATATATATATATATATATGTTTTCTTTCTAGGCAAATTTATTTTTTTCTTAATTTTTGCTTGCATCTGGCCTTTGCTAATCATACTTACAACAGGAAGAGGTCCAAATCTTGCTCCGCACAATTTCATATGATAGCCATGTGGCTTTCTAATTATTTTTCCTCCCAACATATATCTGTAACAACTTATTCCTCGTTCTCATACTACTTTTCATCCTCTTTTATCCTACTGAACTGAAAAAAAAGTGACTGCACGTATACCTGTTCTATTATGGTTTTGTATACCGGTGTAATTTTAGTGTATATATGGCCAGAAGTTGAAAAAATGTATACAGTAATTCATTCAACTTTTTTCTTTTCTTGTTTTTTTCTTAAACCTTTTAGTGGTTTTTGGCCAGTTTGTATTTTTCCAGACATCTCTCCATGATGTGGTCGAAGTATATGACGGGCCAACTCAGCAATCCTCCTTATTATCTTCACTCTCAGGATCACATTCAGGTATCTCATAATAGAATTGTTCTAAATATGTTACATATTGAAATGACTTTCACTCTAGGTAGTTCTGCTGAGCATAATTGGTTTTGAATGTAGAAGAACAACCAAGAACGCATAAATTAAAAGATTAATTTGAGGCTCTTATGGGCTTATGGGAAATCAGTTGAAAGAAGAAGAAACAATGTGATGCGTGCCTTAGATTATCAGTAATTATTCTGTAGAAGTTGGGAGGGGGGGATCTATATTTTTATACAGTGAGGAAATGATTATTTGGGAATAATTGGGGAAATAAGGTGGCATCCAATGTGAGTTTCTAATGCTTTTCTTTATTTTCCAGGCTTCAAACAATTTTTTGTAACTATTCTAACAAATAAAAGAGCAGTGGTCATTAATATTCATCTATTTCTTAAGATTTAAAAAGAGCTACAGCACAATAAATAGTTGCATTACGGTGATTCCAATTCTCTGTAATCTAAAATCCACTTTCCCATCAAAGGTAATAATTTCAACATAATTTAATCAGAGGCAAATCCCATCTTATTTTTAATTAATTGCAGATAACGGGCAGTTCTTGTTGGAACTCCATCATGCAAGAAAATAAATGTATTCCTTCCATCATCTAGCATGAGATAAATTCAACGAGCATCCATCTCTTCTTCCACTTGCAGGATCCTCAAAGCTATAGTTAATTAAAGAATGCTGGAGATGTGCCTATAGGCCATGCATTCAGAAAACAGCATATGTAGTTTACACCTCAGGGGTGCATATTAATGACAGGATTATGACATACAAAGATTTAAATTGAAAGATAGTTGACATGAACTGACACCACTATTTACAGAAAGAAAATATATTATGGAATTTCATCTGAATTTTTTTTAAAAAAGACTTCCCTGGCACTACACATTCATTCTATTTTAAATTTCATAATCCAGACCAATTTTCACTTTGTGTTAGTGCCGAAATGTTGGAAAACTATCAGCCAGGCAAGTAGTAGGGATCAAGTGGGAAATTAGCCTTGAATCATTGTGCAGACACAAGAGAACTAGGACTGATCCATCCCCCCAATCAATATATTCTAAATAACATTCTCTTTATCTCTTTCTTTACAAGTGAAGGGAAGCACTTGTGGGGAAACTCATGTATTATAGGCAGAATATAATCAAGTAGTAAGCTTGAACCCTTCGTATGTGGATCTGGTTGCTTTGGCCTGACATACAATTGCCTTCAGTTTTGATGAGAACTCTAAGCAAACTGACATTCAATAAAGTGAATAGCTGTTCTTAGAGTGCCATTCATATTTCCTGAAAGAAGCAGAGTGGAGTTAGCTGCTATGTATTCTCTTATAGTATATTCTATTGAGCCGTGGTGGGACAGTGGTTAGAGTACGGTACTGCAGGCTACTTCTGCTGACTGCCAGCTGACTGCAATTTTGCAGTTCAATTGTCACCAGGCTCAAGGTTAACTCAGTCTTCCATCCTTATGAGGTTGGTAAAATGAGGAGCAGATTGTTGGGGGCAATATGCTGACTCTGTAAACCGCTTTGAGAAGCACTGTAAAGCAGCATATAAATCTAAGTACTATTGCTATTTCTGTGCTCCTCTGGAGAAAAATCATATTTTTATTCCTTCTCCCAGAACTATGCCACTGGAATTATTATTATTATTTTTAAAAAAAGGAAAGTCCTTTCATTCACAGAGAGACTGATATAGATAGTACCTTAAATTGTTACTAGTATTTATTTGATAATGTTTCATGCAAACAGATTTCAAAACACCGTAATAATCACTGGTTATTTCACATATTTCATATGGAACAGCATATTATTTATTTATTGTTCCTCTGTGTATGAATTTAGCATGTATAGATTTTATGTATTCCTTGAGATACTCACATTTATGTGTTAAATTTGATATGATCCAAGGAACATTTAGTAGTTTTGAAATTCTTGAAGAATTTAATTTCAGTGAGATCTGGAACTATTTAATATAAGCAAAAATTGATTATTTTTCATGAAGTATTCTTTACAGAACGGTCTTTTCTCAAAAAAACCATCTCTACCATAGAGTATGATGAATTTTATAGATAGATTTGTCAGACTGTATAAAGAGTTCTGCTGAAACAGATATTAGGGTCCATATTTTGTTATGAACAGTTGATATCAGATTATTTCTTGAAATAATGTAGGAAAAGCTTGTACTGCTGATATATTCCAGAATATAATGCAGAAGTATTTGGGGATGATTATTTAGAATATATTAAAAAGGAATTACGCATCTTCTGAACATTTTCCTGAAGTGTTAGGGGTCAAACCCCTAAATAGGTAGTTGCAGTACTTCATTGTAGCCAAATAACATAAGTTTACATTTAGTGAAACTCACTCCTACAATATCAATTTAAAAGATTTAAACAAAGTTATAAAGAAATATAAAATCTTAGAACATTGTCCTTGGTATCAGCATAAGAGAAAAGGCCCTTTCCATTGATGAGATAGATGTTGATCTTTTTCTGCTGGTTCTTAATTTTGATAATTAATAGTAGGAAGATTTTTAAAAGAAGAAATATTGTTCATATCCTTTTTTTGAAAGAATGTTAAAGGTGGTTCTATTTATACACTCGGTATAGATTCTGCTTCTTCAAACTTCGAATTTGCAGGCTTCTGCAAATTAAAATTTACTTCTATGGAGATAATAATCATGTTGTTCAATGTTTCCGAATCTCAGAAATTTTGAAACATATGATCTTCAGTTCCCATAATTTCTCAGCAAACGTGCAAACTGAAGAATTCTGGGAGATGAAGTCCATACATCATAAAGTTACTGAGGTTGAAAAACACTAATTTAAATTAAACATTCGAACTAAAATTAAATCAAACCAAACCCCAAAAGATTGTTTCTTTTCAGCCCATCTCTTTAAAATATAAAGTTATAGCCATTCTTACTGAACAGTCTGTCTCATTATTACTGATAGATCTTACAGATCAAGAAATAAATGTAAAATTCCAAACAAAACATTATTCATGAATATCCTTTTCATGTATCTCCTGGTTTCCCCCTATCTATCTCTTTATTTGTGCCAGTTTATTTATTTAGGAGATCTATACTGCCTCCTATTCACGCATGGTGACTCAAGGCGGTTTACAAAAATATAAAAACACCATATAAAAACAATAAAAGAGAGAATCGTAAATAATAAAATAATCCCCACCCTATCCCGGCGACATCATATGAACCATTTAATGGGCTCCATCCCATTCTGTGTTCCCCAGGCCTGCTGGCAGAACCAGGTCTTCACTGCCTTACAGAAGAGTGTTTGAGTGGGGGCTGTTCTAATATCTGGGGGGAATAATGTTCCTGTTTGCTTTCAAACAGCGTAGTCAGAGGTGGTATTTACTTAGCTTCCCTACCGGTTCACAAATGTGTGCGTGCATCTACCTCCGTGCATACGCTAAGCCAGGGGTGTCCAAACTTGGCAACTTTAAGACTTGTGGACTTCAACTCTGCTGGCTGGGGAATTCTGGAAGTTGAAGTCCACAAGTCTTAAAGTTGCCAAGTTTGGACACCCTTGCGCTAAGCCTTCTGCACATGCGTTTTTGGCTTAAAAAGGGCCAAAGGGGGATGCCATAGAGCCAGGGAGGTAGGTCGGGGCCACCAGCAATTTCCAGTACCTGTTTGGGTGAACTGATCCAAACCAGTAGAATATCACCTCTGAGTGTAGTAGACAATGAAATAATAAGCAAAGGCCATTAGTTATTATAGACTTATTGCAAAAAATAAAGCCCTTCATTTTATACAAGATACTTACAGGAGAGTAAGAATCTTTGAAAGATTCAGCAAATGAGTTTGTCGGATTCTTGACAGAAAATTGTTTCTGAGGTGCAGTGTTTGTTTTCTTGAGTAGGAGAATCCCTTCCGCTGAGCTCAAGAAACCAGATAACTGTCCGATTTACTTCAGTCGGGCCTGTTACAGCCAAAGGATTTCATTTCGTTTATCAAGGTATGACACATAAAATACCTCAAACATGTTTCAATTAATTGGATTTGCTAATGTCTCACCTTTTAGTGATATTTCAGTTTGTGGGTTTTTATTTACAAAAACATTGTATTACCATTATATTACTATGTCTGATTATTATGAATGTTTCCATTATTAACATTCTGAAGAAGATATAGCAATGTATAAACAATAGAAAATCTAATGGTCATCCTGGAATGCATGAGGGCCTAAATGGAATGAACTATATTGCATGTTGTAGTATGTATTTAAGCAGATCTAATGCAAAGTCTCTTTGTGTTAACCTGAATCTCAAAGTTCAAACTAAAGTCTTTTTGTTATTAACCAGAAAATCTGCTGTTAGTAGGAATGCTGCAAAAAAGAGAGTTACTTTCTCTCTCTCTTTCTCCTTCCTTCCTTTCCTCTATCCCTCCCTTCTCTTCCCCTCCCTTTATTCTTTCTTTCTTTCTTTCCTTTCTTCGCTTCTTCCCTCTCTCCCTCCCTTCCTCTCCTTCCCTCCTGCCCTCCCTTCCTTCTTTTCCTTCCTCTTTTTTGCATTTTTCTACAATGCTTTCATAATTTAAAAAAGGGTTGAAATCTAAAGGGGAAATGTGATGACCAGACCTTTTTGCTATTTCATTTCTAATCTTATATATTAATATTCAGTCTAACCTTTTGTTTAGATATGTATTTCTATATCTGAATACAGACAGTCATATTACAGAACTAACTTTGTTATTAAAACATGTTCTTTGAATTTGCAAGGCAATCCTATCCATGAGGAAAAAAATGGGGGCAATCCAGTGTATATAAAGAGTGGAGCTTTCCATTGTTTCTCTTTTTGTAAATGGATAAGACACTTTAAAAATAATTGCATGTCAACATTTGCTACTATAATTTAGCCTTTATAAATCTGGGTATCAATATGACAACAAGAGTAGACATTCATTAAAATGTAGTTAATCGATTTAAATATCTACCCGTCACAGAAATAAGAATTTCGCTTTGTATATTAATTCAATGAAGCAGGAGTTTTCATATTATTTTGCGAAAAGCTTGATACAATTGTTCTGTTACATAATGGGAATGGAAGTTTTTGTTGCATTTCTAGACATTTGAGCCTCTTCTTTGAAACTGTGATAAATTATATTTAGGATTATTTCCTTTTCTGCCATGAAGCAGTATGCATTCTCTATACTGTGTTTCCAGCGGTTCCGAGAACAAGTTCAACCCAGTGCAGTTCGGTGCCTGAACCACGATTTGGAAAAAGAATTGGAAATGAATTTGCCGTTGGTTCGTTGGTCCTTTTTGAGTGTAATCCAGGCTATATACTGTATGGGTCGATAGCAATTAGATGTGACACAGTGCCCAATGCATTGGCGCAGTGGAACGATACCCTTCCTACATGTGTTGGTGAGTGGCCAAAATGTGATTATTTGCAGGGGGGATTTCTATTATTATTATTATTTTACAGTATGGGACGTAGGATTTATTCTACTATCTTTATGCTTCAAGATCAAATGACCAGTTCATTTGAACCTGTTATAAACCCTATAGCTGTGATGACGAGTCTATGTCATGCGTGCCCGAAGTGGCACATGGAGCCATGTCGCCTGGCACATGTTCCGTCACCTGTTCCTCTTCCAGGTTTCTGGCGTGCATGCGTGTGCAACAATCAGCTGGCCTTCGTGTGTGTGGCGGTGCCAGAAACTGGAAGAGCTGGTCTTCCATTTTACAGAGTGAGCATATGCGCTAGCCAGCTGATCATCAAGTGCATGCGTGCCAGCAACCAGAAGACTAGCTGGCCCCTGCACATGCGCGCACCGGAAATTGATGTTTGTTTTCCAGCACATGCATGCTCCCTGGGCAGCTCCTCTTCCAGGTTGCATTCCAGATGAGCGTGCACACTCCCTTTTCATCACTCAGGGCTGAAAAGGTTCGCCATCACTGCCCTGTAGCATTGTAACACAATGCTCTCTTGCTTTTATGATTTTTAAAATTGCCATAACTAAAAGAAAAAAACACACCCCTCAAAATTGAAAGGAACTAGCATTTTCTTCAGGTTGGTGAAGAATCCGATTCATCCATGAACAGCGACATATGTGCATTTTATTTGTTTGTTTGTTTATATGCTTCTTCAATTGCACTTGACCCTAAGCAGAATACACAGGAGCTCGACTGATTAAACTGATTAAACCAATATAACTGGTCAACTGATTAAAATAGACTAGTTAAAAAAATACAGCAGTAACATACTGGGGAGGGGGAGGGCAGGTTGGAACAACACGTGTTTGTTACTACTGCCTTATTCATTTTATTTATATAGTCACCCATTTCAGAATAAGTAACGGCATAGCATACAGTAAAAATATAATAACAGTAAACATTTCAAATCTGTTTCAGTAAAAAGGGTGATTAGAATGTTGTGAAAAATCTATTTTCTTACTAGATTTTGAAAATACATGATTGCGTTACTATAGGCAAATCCTACTCACTGCTTTAAAAAAAGTAATTTGAAAGGTTTCCAGACTCAGTTTATAATGATGTATTGAATCATTATATTCCTTCAAAGATGATACCTCCAGGATTTCCTCATTCCTGTTTTTAAATTATTGTCTAGTGCTATGTTTCTCATAAGTATAATTTGTTGTCATTGTACTTAAATACAACGAAATTGAAATCTTGATAATTTGAAGTTATGTGAACTTCAAGCCTCAGAATTCCCCAATCAGCATGCTTGCTGTAGAATTTGGGTTGTTCAGGAAGTCCATGTATCTTAAAATTGCTAAGGTTCAGAAATATTAGTCTAGTCCAGAGGTGGAATTCATCAGGTTCTGACCAGTTCTGGAGAAACGGTAGTAGGAATTTTGAGTAGTTTGGAGAACCGGTAAATAACAGTCCCGAGTCCCTTCGGGGAGAGGGGGCGGTCTATAAATCAAATAAACTTGAACTTGAACTTGAACACCTCTGACTGGCCCCTGCCCACATCTATTTTCTGCCTCTCCAGTCCCAGCTGATCGGGAAGTTTAGAGGATTGGCCAAAGAGATGAGACGAGACACTTCTGAGGCGATTGAACAGCATTTATTGCAACAGAAAGGCAGTAAGAACCATATACAGGCAATTCAGCACCTTCCCTGTTTGACAGCTATTTATACGGAGAGTAGCCAATGGGAACGACCTAAGCAGTCCGCGTTTAGCCAAGCCGCATCTTAGCCAATCAGGCATGGCTTGGCTGTTGCCGGCTGCTAGGTCGTAAGTTGAGGATATTACACTTCTTCCCCGCCAGCGAGGACACAGGTGTGTAAGTAGCACATGCGTACTCGCTTAGGTAGGCGGGGTGGTGCTGGATCCGCCCAGAACACCTCAGTTGTATAGGAGTCGGTGGCAGAGGAAGAGATGCCCATGGAAGCTCCTCCCTGAAGGGAGTGGAGCTCCGGGTGATGCCATCTTGGCCTACCCCTGAAGGCGGATCCATCGAACCAGGTAGGCCGGGGTGAGGGGGCGCGCCCGTAGGGAGCGAAACAGGGCCTAGCTGCCAGTAGGTGGTGGCAGGACCCGGGAAATTTGAATGACTTGGACTAACAGGGTGGGGAATTCCAGGGAAAATGTCCGCGGCTTGAGGAGCAACTGGGTACATTTGCCGGAAGGCAGCAGCAGGATAGGAGAGGCCTGGCTGGGTGAAGGCCTCGCACGGGAGCGAATTTGTTGGTGGCCAAACGGGCCTTGGCAGAGCAGGGGCCGGCTGCTGTGTAATGGTGGCCTGGCTCTGTGGGTCGGTTGGAGAACAGGCGTCTGGTGGAAGTCGATGCCTTAACTGATCCACATGGCGCCTCCACTTGGTGCCATCTGAGAGGGCGACCCTGTAAGAGCAGGGACCAATTACTGACGTGACGGTGGCAGGCACCCACTTTGGATCCCCTGAGAAACTCCTATCCCAGACTAAAGCCCCCACCCCAAAGATGCGGGGAGGAGCCCCCAGGTTGCAAGGCTGTCCCCCAGAATAGGGAGGGTGCAATCTATCCAGGGGGGTTCGCAGGCTCCGGCCCATCAACAGCTCAGCGGGGCTTTTCTTGTCAGTGGAGCAAGGGGAGGAGTCCTGACCTAGGAGGTAAGCTGCGACCCTTGCCGGCCAATCAGCCTGT
The DNA here is from genome assembly GCF_964273705.1 of Natrix helvetica. Taxonomy (NCBI): domain Eukaryota; kingdom Metazoa; phylum Chordata; class Lepidosauria; order Squamata; family Natricidae; genus Natrix; species Natrix helvetica. Next base: position 150,752,274 of record NC_138550.1, on the reverse strand, counting down.
TCCATCCTGCCTAATGCCTCTTTGGCTGAGCGGACCACTCGTTCCGCCTGGCCATTGCAGGCAGGGTGGTAGGGGGCGGTGGGCATGTGACGGATGCCCTGCATGGCCAGGAACTCCTGGAACGCCGTGGACGTGAATTATGGTCCATTGTTGGATACAAGAGTGGGTCGTGAAAAGGTGCCTCAAAGCCCTGATGGTACTCTCAGCTGTGGTGGATGACATAAGGACGAGTTCCACCCAGCGAGAGTAAGCGTCCATGACAACCAAGAACACCTGGCCATGGAAGTGGCCTGCAAAATCAATGTGGAGCCTTGACCATGGCCCTCTAGGGGCCTCCCACTCCTGGGATGGCCCTGCAGGTGGGGCAGGATGGGACAACTGGCATGGGGAGCACCTTGCCACCCAGGCTACTATCTCATCATCCAAGTGGGGCCACCAGACATAGCTGCGTGCTAAACCCTTCATACGTGCTATGCCCAGGTGGTCCCGATGGAGACGGTCGAGCACCTGGCAGCGTAAGGGCGGGGGAATGATGACTCTGTCCTCCCAAAGCAAACACCCACTATGGATGGACACTTCCAGCTGGTGGGTTTTAAAGGGGCAGAACTCCTCGGAGACCTTGCCCAGTGACCATCCCCATAAGACCCATGACAAGACCTGGGCCAGGATAGGGTCAGCCTTGGTGTGAGCTGCCACATCTGAGGCCATTAGAGGAAGGTCGAGGGAGATGATGGACAGGACAGACAAGGATGGCACAGGTGTAGGGTGAGTGCCAGGGAGGAGGCAGTGGCTGAGGGTATCTGCATGCCCCAGCTGCTTGCCAGGATGGTAGAGCAGCGTATATGAATACGCTGCTAGGAACTCCGTCCAGCGGGTCATCTGAGGAGAGAGAATGGGAGGGGTAGGTTGGTCACTGGCCAGAAGTCCAAGGAGAGGCTTATGGTCTGTGAAAAGGGTGAAATTCCGACGGTAGAGGTAGTCATGGAAGTTTTTGATCCTGTCACAGCAGCTAGAGCCTCCTTGTCAATCTGGCTGTAGTTCCTCTCAGCAGGAAAGAGTGTCCAGGAGTAAAAAGCCATGGGGGCCTCAGAGCCATTGAGGAGGACATGGCTCAGAATGGCCCCCAGACCAACAGGGGAGGCATCACATGCTAATGTCAGTGGTAGCTTGTCACTATATTGGACTAAGACAGCCGCTGACGTAAGCATGGCTTTGACAGCCGCGAATGCATGCGGTTTGCGGCTGTCCCAGCACCAGGCTACGGATTGGTCGAGCAACCGATGCAGCGGCTCGACTAGTGACACCTTATGCAGCAAAAATTGTGCCTAAAAGTTCAAAAGACCTAGGAACGCCTGTAGCTCTGCCTTAAAGGTGGGCATAGGGGTGTCCCTGATGGCAGCAACTTTAGAGGGGGTGGGGTGAATGCCCTGGGCATCAATCAAGAAACCCAGGAAGTCCACCCTCTGCCCAGCAAAGGAGCATTTGCTGCACTTTAATTTTAAGCCTGCGCCCCTAAAACGGTCGAGGACCTTCTGAAGTATTTCGATGAGTCCTGAGTGGCTGTTTGCAGCGATCAGGATGTCATCGAAGTAGGGGACGACGCCAGGGAGCCCATGGAGCAGCCGCTCCATGAGGCTCTGGAAGATCCCCGGGGCAACGGAAATGCCGAATTGGAGGCGGCAACTACAGAAAGCCCCACAGTGGATGACGATGGTCTGGGCCGTCGCAGCCTCGTCATCCACCGGGAGCTGCTGGTAGGCCTGCACCATATCCAGTTTGGCAAATATGCAGCCCTGCCCCAAGGAATGGAACAGGTGCTGCATCACAGGGACTGGATAGGGGTTTGCCTGGAGGCTGAGGTTGATGGTGGACTTGTAGTCGGCACAGATCCTGATGAACCCGTGAGCCTTGACAGGGACCACTATGGGGGTCTCCCATTTAGAGTGGTTGATGGGCTCCAGGATGCCCTGCACCATCAGTTTGTCCACTTCGGCATCAACCTTCGGCCGCAAGGCAAAGGGTACCCTGCAAGCCTTCAGCCTAATGGGTGCAACCTGGGGGTCTAAATTTAAAGAGATAGGGGTCTCTTTGTACTCCCCCAGCTTATCATCGGAAATGTCTGCGAACTCCGCGATGAAGTCTTTAATGGAAGAGGAGGCGGAGGATGTTTGGGGTACCCCCAGGACAGACAGGCCCGGGGGGGGGGTAGCTAGTCCAGCCCCAACAAGGCTGGTAGGGGCTTTTCCACCACCAGGATGGGCAGGGAACCATGGAAAGCCCCATAGTCCACCCACACAGAATGGCAGCCCAGGATGGGAATTAGAATCCCCTCATAGTCCTTGAGGTTGTTGTCCAGTGGGGACAGCTGATCGGGTCTGATGGCAGGGCAAAGTCAGGAGAAGGTGGCCCAAGACAGGAGGGAATGGGAGGAGCTGGATTCGACTTCCATAAGACAGGGCATCCCTTCCAGCAGCAGGGAGACGGAGATCTTCTTTGTGTCGGCCATCGCCTTGCTGACTGACTCTGCAGGGGTGTCTGGCAGGTTTGGGACGACAGCAAAACAGGCGTCCCTCTGACGCTGCTGGCGGCGGGGTGTTTGGAGACGCGGCTGTGCCTGCTGGCTGAAGGACTGCTGCCGGGCTTTTGGCTGCTGGGCAGGCAGGGTCACGTGGCAGACCTGCGCCGGATGCCCCTTCTTAGCACACCTGCGGCAGACGGTGGCTTTGAAGGGGCATGCAGAGCGGGCATGGTTGCCCCCGCAACCTAGGCAGGTGGTGGAAGCAAGGTGGCTGGCTGGCTGAGGTGGTTGGCACCGCAGTTGGTCCACCTGGTCATCTTCTAGCTCATCAAGGGTTCATCAATTAGGCAGGCACGATTGGGCGGAGCCAGCAGTTGGTTTCTGTACATTTCTGCCGTGGACTGATCAGACAGTTCAGAGGCTCTGGCCTCTTCCACTGCTTGCTGAAGCGTAATTTCAGCCCGGACCAGCAGCCGCCTCTTCAGGCGTAGGTCTTAGATGCCGCACACAAACTGGTCCACTAGCGAGTCATCGAGATCAATGAACTCGCACTGGATAACCACTGTTCTCAGGGACTGGAGGAACTGGCTGACAGATTTAGCCTCCTTTTGGATGCATTGTCGGAATGTGTAGCGGCGGGCGTTCTGCAATGGTGTTGGTGCATAGTGGTTTTTTAACGTTGTGATCAGGGTGTCCCAGTCTAGTGCGTGGACTGCCAAAGGCACGGCGAGAGCCCTGGCAGAATTAAACATTGCGGGACTGCAGCAGCTCAAAAAGAAGCTGAACTTGCAGTTCACGGTTCCCGTTCATGATCAGAAAACACTCGAAATGCTCCAGGAACCCGGCCCATGACTTGCTGGTGGTTCCGAAGGAAGTGAAGGGAGGCATTGATGCCATGGTTGAGTTGCGTGAGGGAAGAGCGCAGAAAAAAAAATTCCTAGTCTCGTAGACTGTAGGAATTTCTTCGGTCGCTTCTGCTCCTAGGTGGCTGTTCAGCGGGCCATCAGAATCCTATCCTCGTCGCCAGTTTACAGGATTGGCCGAAGAGATGAGACGAGACACTTCTGAGGCGATTGAACAGTGTTTATTGCAACAGAAAGGAAGTAAAAACTATATACAGGTGATTCAGCACCTTCCCTGCTTGACAGCTATTTATACGGAGCTGTCAAGCAGGATTGCCAATGGGAACGACCTAAGCATCCCGCGTTTAGCCAAGCTGTGTTTTAGCCAGTCAGGCGCGGCTTGGCTGCTGCCAGCTGCTAGCTTGTATATCGAGGATATAACAGGAGGGAATGGGGATCTTGCAATAACCTTCAACTGGAGTAGGGAGGGAATAGAGATTTTACAGTATCTTTCCCCTGCCACGCCCACCAAGCCATGCCCACCAAGCCACGCCATGCCTGCCATGCTCACAGAATCAGTAGTAAAAAAAATTGAATCCCACCACTGTTCTAATCCCAATGCTTAGTATATTGGATGAAAAGAGAGTGGGCCTTTTTTTCCCTAACCAAGACAGACTCCAAAAATGAGGATATTGTAATATCAATGCCATGAGAGGTGGCATTATTGAATTACTACTAACTAGGAATTTGGGCTATATTTTTGGACCTACACTCATCATTCTGTGTTGACAATTGTTCATAATCCAAAATCAACAGTGGCATCGGAATCACAAAGTGGAAGATGATTAGATCAAACATTGTGTTAATGAGTAATTGGTAGAACTAGGATTCAGGATACACGTTCTTGTCAACCTTCAGGGAGATGGTTATATATCATTGGGGATATTTTAAACTCATAGATTGCACTGGGGCACTATTTTGTCCAAAGTTACTGTGTAGGCGGGTTTTCAGATCATTAAAGGGAATGCATGAAAATGTTACACATTATGTAGCCATCATGAGGGGTCTCTGTTGCCAGAAGATTCCCAGATCTGTTGGGAAAAAATGTTTTAAGTGATTTTTGGAAGATCACAAGGATTGGGGTTAACTTGATCTTGACAGGATGATGTTCCAAAGAGTGGATGCCATGGAAAGTTAGGCTCATCTCCTAAGCCCCATCAGTTGGAATTCCTTAGCAGACAAGACCCACAACCTACTGTATTTTTCAGAGTATAAGACGCTCCAAAGTATAAGACACACGTAACTTTTGGGGAGGAAAACAAGGGGGAAAAAATCTGTCTTGGCCTCCCAGCAATTTGCTTCCTTGCAACAAACAGCAAACAGCACAGACAATATACACTGTTTGAGGTGTTACATTTCAGACTATACTTGTTCAGATGCTGTTAAAATTGATGTGGTTTTCTGGAAGTATAGTTCTTTTCTGCTATTTAAAAGAAGATATAATAGCACTGGGCCTTCTCAGATCAAACACTTATTTTAAAAAGCTTCTTCATTTTGCTAAGTTGTCTAGAACAATAATAAAGCAGTCTTTAAAAATAAATCTAATAATTTGAACACTCTATAGACATTTATTGTCATTGACTTACCTCCTTGCAGCAAACAGCCTGATTAGCACAAAAAAAATCTGCTTCTGCCTCCCAGCAATTTGCCTGGTAGCAAATAGCAAGTTTTACTTTGAATTTCAGCTGATCATCAGCTGTTTCAGGCTGCAGGGATTGCCATAGCCTATTGCCGCCTCCTCAAGCCCCATTTCCCCCATTTTCTGCAAGGAGGTAAATTGCTGGGAACAGAGGCCAAAGGGTGGGGGGCGGTGGGTGGGTGGGGCTACATTCAGTGTATAAGGTGCACCCAAATTTTCATCCTTTTTTAGGGGGTGGGGAAGGTGTGTCTTATACTTCCTAAAATACAGTAATTTTCCTGCTGGACCTACTGGGACAAATAGATATAATTAGAGATAGGTGGTCTCTCAGATAACCATTTGGACCCAGAAGCAAACTGGCAATCAATGCAACTGATGCAGCAGAGGTCTAATGTGTGTCCTTTAATTGTTTTACCACATGTTTACCAATGTCAGAGTAACTGTTGTTATAGAGAAGCTTCTTTACAGAATGAATTAAATATTAAAAATTATTTTATTGTGGCAGTTTTACAAGCCCAAAATATTATTCATACATGCACACTGCTCTTCTAACACAAGCATGCAGTTAGACAATGAATTTAGCAATTGAAATGCTACACATGGTCACGGCTTACTGGCAAATACCTCAGTGTTTTCTTACAGGTATCAATTATCAGTCATTGTGTCTGCTCTTGATTTTACCAGTAATTATTTAAACTGTTTAAGTGACACTGACCTTTCGTTTATTCATGTAGTCCTTGATAGATTTTATCAGTTATGTGCACTACAAAATGTAACTCCTGTATTCATTACTCAGATAAGTTTCCTTCTTCTGCATATTCTTCAAGTTCTCATATTTGTATTTAATGAAATGAGCCACAGGACTTAATAATGCTCTTCTGCCAGAATGATATATTGGCTACTAATAGTGCTGATAAAACTTCTCATCCATCATTTCTTCAAGCTATTAAAACTCTAGCAGAACGTCTGTATTTAGATGACAGCCTAATGTGATTATATTAGAATGTCTAGTGGCTTGACCGAAAGTATCATTCATGTTTAGCATTAAATATCAATGCAAGACCCAATTGCATTCTTTTTATTTAGGTCTAATATTACTGTCATTGGGATAGATATCTGTGCTGGATGCAAATCATATTTATGTTGTATGCAAGGAATATATATGGATATTATTGTTTTGAAAAAAGTCTGAAGGGTAATTTAGCTGTATTAATATCACTGATAAAATTTAAAGGCCTCAGAGTTATGTAATTCAAGCACTGCATATCACACAGCAGTTCTTCAGCATCACATTTATGGCATGGACTACAGAATACACTATACAACAGTGTTCCCAAGTTCAGTTTCTGGGTAATTGTTTTTAAAGTTTCCAAGGGTTCACTAAAATCTCAGTCTCAATTCCCATTCAATTATTATGCATTATTGCATATTTAATTTTTGGGGGGGACTTCAGGATGGAATGGAAGATCTTCCACAATATTATCTCCAAAGGAAGAATTTCCCAGCCTAGATAACCCAAATAAATATGTATGGTAACAGAATTACATTTTGATAACCTCACTCTTTGCTGACTGAGTTTTACGGTCCAGCTTTCCTACTTGGCTGCTCATTCAGATGTTCTCTACATCTTCTGTTGTAAGGAACATAACCTCAAGTCTCAAGACTATATGGAGTTGTAGAGAACCACAGAGAGGACCTTGAATAATGAATGTGACTATTGCAATGAATGTATCTTGGAAACACCTATAGGGGCAAGAGATTTCATTACTCCTTTGATCTCTATCAATAGCCCCAATATTTAGTGCAATATGTTTCCTTACCTGGCCAACACCCAGGGGTGGGCTTCAAAAATTTTAGCAAGGGATTCTCTGCCCGGTTGCTGGGTGGGCATGGCCATGGTAGGCATGGCTGTTGGCCTTCTGCACCATGGTGGGAAGGGGGGAATGTTTGCCCTCCCCAGGCTCCAGAGGCATTCCTCGAGGCTCCAGGAGGGTGAAAATGGCCTCCCCAGACTCCGGAGGCCTTCTGGAGGCTGAAAATGGCCCTTTGCAGCCTTCCCAAACTTCCCGCAGGCCCGTTTTTTTACCTTCCCCGAGCCTCCACTCACACCTTGCACTTACCTGCATCCAAAACATGCTCCTGGGGAGGCAGGGGAGGCAGGGCCAGCCGGGAGTGGAAAATTGGGGGTTCTCTGAGATGCACAGAATCTTAGCTCAGAGGTTCTCTACCCTTGCCTACACCATTATAAAGCCTGACAGCATTTCCCAGTCCTCCTTCTTCTAACAAAAGAGAGTTAAGTTTGGAGGTGGAATCTGCCTAGCCCCCTTTTGGGATTAAATCACATTTTGCTAACTGCCATTTTCCTTTTCCAAAATCATTTCTGTGGTTCTCTACAAATTTTGTGTAGCTCTGACACTGCAGATTATGCCTGAGACACATGAATGGACTGGTTGTCTACAGAGACCTCCCATTCTTTTGATATCCTCTCCAGAAACTCTCACACTTGCTTTTGAATTTTATTATTTTAAAGAATTGGTGTATTTTCTTAATAGGGGAAACGGTAAGTACCTCCAAGCATAGTCATATTAGGTCAAATTTTCAGTTATCATTCTTTGCCTAATTGTTCAGCTATAACAACTGCATAATGAAGTAATTTACCTGTAAATAATTGCAACAGTACCTCCAGCTTACTCCATTAAAAAAAAAAGGTTTTGAAGTAATTTGATATGTTTCCAATATTTGAAACTGAGGATCTGTTGTGTCAAGGCTTTATTTCTTCAGTCATTTATTTGCTTCCTATTTCTTTTCTCAGGTCTGTCTTGAATTCTAGAACTGTATTGTAAAACTGCTCCGATTGTTGATGCTTGTAGTCATGTAGGCTTTTATTACATTGCGTCTCTGTTTTGATACATGAACCATTTCCATAGTTAATGTATCTGCTTCCAGTGCCCTGTGGAGGTATCTTAACTAAACGTAAAGGAACCATTTTATCTCCGGGATACCCTGAACCATACGACAACAATCTGAATTGTGTGTGGAAGATCACAGTGCCAGAGGGAGCTGGAATACAGGTAAAAATGCAGATGCTTTTAATCTGTACAAATGTTAACAGCATTTGCCATTGAGGGATTTAAAAATTAAGCAGGTCTATGTTTGTTTGACTCATAAACAAAGATATTACTTTGTGTCCTTTTTTTCCTCTTGTGAATATTTTGGCAGTTCCTTCCAATTTTTGAATCCTGCTTTTGTGCTTTTGTGTGTGAATTATTTTGAAGATGTTTTTTTTTTTTTTTTTCGTTCTCTGGAAAATGAAGGATATTTAATTTCTTTTGATAGAATATCTCTATCTATTTCCCTCTCCTATTATGAGTAATAGGTATGCTTAATGGATAAGAAACTGATTTGTAGAGAGCTTACAGAAAACATGACATGCCAAAGTTCTCCATCTGTGATATTGGCCCAAAATTTAACACTCATTTATATAGATATTATGGTAAGGAATAAGCTAGATGAGACAATGATGTCAAGTTTATAATCTTTGTGCCCCAGAGACATTTGCAATGCCTGTTCTGACCCAGCCTTAGCAGAAGCAAGAAACAGACTACTCTCTTTATTTACCTCTTGTGAATTAATTTCATTCACCCACCAAAAAGTTCAGGCAATAGTCCTTCAAGGAGTTAACTGCAGCACAGACCTTATCAGTTCCTTGCACTAATTGTAAAGCTGTGAGTTCCCAGATGAAAGGCTGCAAATTAAGTTCTGGCAAGCAGTCTTTGTGGCACGAAACACAATGAGCAAAATCTTCAGAAATACGAACTGTTATCTCCTATGACAACCACTCCCCTTTCCTTCTATTTATTTCCTAGCCAGGGAGGGGCCATTCAGCGTCCACATGTGTTTTGATTCCCCAGTTGACTCCTTATACTCCATTGTTCACTTTTCCTAACTGCTCTGCACATACGTGCATCTGGAATAGACCCCAGCTGTTCTTCCTCCTCACTCATATCAGCCTCCAAAGGCAGCTGGCTCTCCAGTGGCTGGGAAATGTCAGATGATCTGACACAGAGCATCTATCAGCACTTTCCACAGACTCCAGAACTGGCCCAAGTTCCTCCCCAACCACATCATCATCCGATCTGCCGCCAGCTCCACTGGCAGCTCCACAACACTACCTATGAGATATACATACATGCATATATGTGTATGTATCTGTGTGTTTGTGTGTCAGCTGCAGAGGGCAACTGTGATTAAATAGAAAGAAACCTAGCTGATTTAGGTGTTACATACACAATCAACATATGTTCCTAACTCAGAGTTTGCCCATCAAATCCAAATCTCTGCACTTCTTCAAGACCTACCTATCTACATAAATACATGCTATATAATATAGTTTTTATGAGAAAGCGTATGAAATGTGTTAACATTGAATAAATAGAGAGGATAAATCATGATCTTAATTTATAGCAATTAATCAAGATGGGCAGCTCTTTAATGAGTGACATGAATCACTTGTTAATTCACTTTGTTGGGAAAGTCATTGTTGCAGAACTACTAGTAGTTAAAGCATATGGTACTGTGTCACATGGACTCTTTGTATATATTGCTTTAAGGCAACTGGTTACTTTTACAAATTTGTTTATATAATGGATTCTCTAAGAAACTATATTATCTGAGATATTACCAGTTGCACAGACACACGGACACATTTACACACAGGTGTGTTCAGAATACTTTTATAGTGAGAATTAGCTGGTTCACTATAATTTTGTTTTCATCCAAGAGTTCAAAAAGCAGTAGAGATTTGTAACCTTGTCTTAACTGCATTTATGATAACAACTAAAATGGGGATGAAGGAAGTATTTCTTTTTATCACAGTCATGCAAAGACCTTTGAACTATATTTAATGTTCTGAGAAGTTAACTGACCACGTGAAAACAATGTGGTGTCTGCAATATTTTAAGCCATTTATCTAATTATCAATTAATTCTATTAAAATTCAAATTATATCAGGCATCCTTAGTTTAAGTGCATTGGTATGTGAATACAGTACTGGCTACACCAGGGGTGTCCAAACTTGGGAACTTTAAGACTTGTGGACTTCAACTCCCAGAATTCCCCAGCCAGCTGGCTAGGGAATTCTGGGAGTTGAAGTCCACAAGTCTTAAAGTTCCCAAGTTTGGACACCCCTGGGCTACACTGAACTTTCATATGTGTCAAGCACTGGGGAAATCAGGAGATTCAGGCAGTTGAAATAAGTATAAAAATTTATTTCAAGCATATGCTTTCTACAAAATGAAGTATTTGACTCCTCCCTTGATTCAGCCTCCTTCCATTCTTAATGATGGAAGTAAAGGAAATATGCATTAAAAATGATGTCGACCATTTTCCTCTATGACTGTATTTAGTATGTTGATTGATCATTGGTTTATAGAATATTTAATTATTCTACATTTCCAAACATATGAATCATAAAATTATAAACTCAAGAGAGCATATGAACCACCCCTCTGCCATATGAAGAAATACAAATGGAAGTAACTTTGCAGGATCCAATCTAGGTCAGTCTAGGTCAGATTTAGCCTTCTGAGCTTTCAGACTTGTGCTGGAGTTCATCCTCAGGAATGTAGAAAAGCAAAGTTCTCTCTACCAGAATGAAGAAACTTTGATAGATGATGAATCTCTAGATTCTCCTTGATTCCTATTGAATAGGAATCCATCATTATCCATTATTATAATCCATTATAAAATACCACTTCATAATGCCTTGGTAAGGCCACACTTGGAATACTGCATTCAGTTTTGGTCACCACAATGTAGAAACGATGTGGAGACTCTAGAAAGAGTGCAGAGAAGAGCAACAAAGATGATTAGGGAACTGGAGACTAAAACATATGAAGAACGGTTGCAGGAATTGTGTATGTCTAGTTTAATGAAAAGAAGGACCAGGGGAGGCATGATAGCAGTGCTCCAATATCTCAGGGGTTGCCACAAAGAAGCGGGAGTCAAACTATTCTCCAAGGCACCTGAGTATAGAACAAGAAGCAATGGGTGGAAACTAATCAGGGAGAGAAGCAACTTAGAAGAAATTTCCTGACAGTTAGAACAATTAATCAGTGGAACAGCTTGCCTCCAGAAATTGTGAATGCCCCAACACTAGAAGTCTTTAAGAAGATGTTGGATAGTCATTTGTCTGAAACGGTATAGGGATTCCTGCTTAGGCAAGGGGTTGGACTAGAAGACCTCCAAGGTCCCTTCCAACTCTACTATTGTATTGTATCTTCATAAGTCTTCTGATATTAGGAAGATTTTTCTAAAATTTACTCAGAATCTGGCTGTCTGTAACATAAGCCCATTGTTCCTGAGATGATACAAAGCAAGTGTTGACTTTCTTCTATGAGTTCACTTTTCAGATATTTGAAGAACATTGCCATATTCCGTCTTAATCTTATCTCCTCATGGCTAAGCATGCCCAATTCTTCCTTCTCAGATGATTTAATTTCTAACTCTGATTAATCTTACTGTCTTTAAAGAACTTGTTCCCACTTCTCTGAATCCTTCTAAAAGCGTGATGTCCAGAACTGGAAGCAACATTTGAAATACACTTTAATTAGTTTACTGTACATGCAATGAGATTAAAATGGCAACACAAAACCTTGAAACATTAAATAGTAACATTAAAATTAATGAAGATAGCTAAGGAAGAAATCAATATAGAACGGGGTAGAGATGGAGTCTTTTTTTCATCCACTAACCACCTCCAGTTTTGAATGCCCCCATTGAGACCCCAGAACAATCAGCACACCCAGTTTTTAGGCCCCTGAAGAAAGCCAAGGAGGTTGTTGTGGATTTCACTTCAAGGAGCATGATGTTCTGAAGGGTGGAAGCCATGACATATAGGCTCTCCTCCTGGATACTGCCAGGCAGAATTCCATGACCAATGGTGTATAGGGCATACCCAATCTGTCTGTATGATTGGGGTGGACCAGAGGTGGTATTCAGCTGGTTCTCTCCAGTTTGGGAAAACTGATAGTGGCAGTTTCACGAGGCTCCACCAACCCGCCCTGACGTAATGCGCGAGCACTGCGCATGCACCGACATAACATGTGCAAGCGAAGCTAGCGTGCATGCACTTTTGCAAATCAGTAGGGAAGGTAAGTGAATCCCACTGCTGGAGTGGACCAATCCCTGCCTGAACCTGACATATGATCACATGACTGTGGGAAGTGGTAATGCTATACGGGCCATAAAGTACCCATTCTGTGTCCATTGTAACTTCAAACAGTTGTATCACAACCAGTCATTAAGCAAAGACCACCTGTATCGTGGAGTCTAACTTGCAACCAAAAAAGCTATTACTCAAAACCCCCTAACTGAGAAGTATATACAGTGTACCATTACATAGCTAATTATAGCATCTCTGTTTTCAGCCATTGAGTAGTGTGTGTGTGCGGGAGGGGAGGGGAATTAGGTTTCAGTAATTACAATCATTATTGTGAATAAGGTCATATTTAGAAATGTATTTGGCTGAAATCCAATATTTAGTCAAAATACATAAGCCTGAACTAACACTCCACTACTGAATCATTTCTGGCAGTATCATATGAAGTAGAGCAATTCCATATTGCCTTGTCATTTTGCCCTATGTCTCTGTCCTCAATAGGTACAAGTGATAAGTTTTGCAACAGAACATAACTGGGACTCTTTAGATTTTTATGATGGTGCTGATAACAACGCTCCGAGACTTGGAAGCTACTCAGGTGAATGGAAATAATAACTTCTTGTCTGATATATTCTATTTTGTGGCCAAACATCAGCTTGTGTGGTAGGAATGAATGCCAAGTATAAAATATCTTATATCACATTTGTGTAATATATGAAGATGTCGAAATGTACCATTTTACAGAACAAGTTAGACCACTGATTCATGGTAGCTTCATTATCTAGTACTACCATAAATTTTTGACAGTACTGAAACTGATTTTATTACCATCTGCCACATCAGAATCTTTATATTACAGGAAATGAACACAAAACTGACTGACATTCATATAATATGTTTTGAATGCAAGGAAGTTTGAATTATATTAGTAATGAACTTTTTTTTTAAAAAAAGTGGGTCTTAAGGATGCTGTGATGCATAAGCTGAGTGGAAGTTGAATGTTATAATAAAAAGCCAAGGTTGGGTACCAAACCAACTTTCTTAACACAAAGCTTTCATATAACTTTGAGTCATTTAATCATCCCACTGTTCTTTCACTTTCTCTTCAAATTAAGCCATGACCTTGCAGTTCCTTGCTTTTGATTCTTCCTGTTTTTCTCCTAAACATCATTATTTACTCTGTATGTAGGTGGAAGAAGAAAAGAAAAGGAAAAATAGAATAGTAGTAATTTGCAAGCTAAATTGGCCGTGACTTTTCCATAGATCCTATGAATAGTTGAAGCTATCAACTTCTTCAGCTACTTTAGACACCTCTGTGTCATGCCAATAATAATAATAATAATAATAATAATAATAATAATAATAATAATAATAATAATAATAATAATAATAATAATAATATTCTATCAGTGTTTTATAAAAGTTTTAATATGCTTATAAATTGAACATTTTTGCTAATCCAAGGCCCTTTCACCTTATGGAAAATATATTGTTGTTTTGTTCAGCTTTCAATCCGCACTGCAAAAATGTTTGTCATCAAATATTTTGTCTGAAGTGGTATAGGGTTTCTTACCTAACCAGGGGATTGGACTAGAAGACCTCCAAGGTCCCTTCCAACTCTGTTATTCTATTCTATTCTATTCTATTCTATTCTATTCTATTCCATTCCATTCCATTCCATTCCATTCTATTCTATCACATCACTTCCTTCTGAATTCTGTCTTACTTTTAACTATATTTCTTTTACTCTTAGGGAATTCTGGTGCCAGAAGTTTCTTTATTGCCAACCAAAGTATTTACCAATAACAATGGATTCTCAATTTAGAAAACAATAATAAATTGCCTGAAGAGATCCAAAACTTTCTGGTCCATCTACCCACTTCTGCACCTATTTATGGTGACCACAGTTAGTAGCAGCAGTTATGCCTGGAAGCCATATACCATTTGATTTTTCTGTTAACACTCCAGAATAATTCTGGAAGGAACAATTGGAATTGTAGCTAATTTAGGGGACCAAGCAGGGAGACAGAACAAACAGAAAAACTGCTGACCTTATCAGAACTTAGTATCACTTTTATTTTAAACATTAATTTCTCTAATTAACCTTTCTCATGGTGCTATATATTTTAATTGTAGGCGTAAAGTATAGATCAGCTCCAGAGTGCAAGTTTGATTTGTTTGTGAGTGCGTATAAATTCATTTGTGCATGCAATGCAAATTGGATATGTGTTTTCATGAACTTAGTATAATTAAAGTGTACAGCAAGGATCTAATAATAATCAGACTGACTAGTGGAGTAATAGTAGAGAGATAGTAAGTAATAGGTGTCTGTTGTGAGGCATACATATAGAAAGAACTGAAATGGCTGAGTTAAGAGCATGCTTCTTTCTCCTTTGTATGGAAGTATGTTGAGTGTAGTTGGAACAAGGCATTTAAGAACTCCTTGTTCTTAAGGAGGGTGGATGAAAACGAATGGTTGCCAAACATTGGGAGATTGACAGTTAAAAAATGTGTAAAATCCATATGTACATGCATACTTACATCATCTTTTAAGGACCCTATAATCCCTTGCGGGCAGGAGTCTGAGCAACTGAATGGAGCTAGCAGAGTGTTTAATGGCCAGATGCCCTTCCAGTTGCCAATGTGGAGTTTTGTTCAACATATATTCTCGTTCTGCCCAGAGAGAGAAATATCTGCCTCTACCTAGGATCGAATTCACAGCCTCCTGATTGTGAGACGAGAGCTCCACCTCTAGGCCACTGTACCACTCCACACATGCATACATACATACGTTCATGAAAATAGCTTACTTATAAAATTGCCAATATGAAAGGAACACATTGAGGATTTGATCACATTCATCCTAACGAATGAATGAGGATTGCATTACAAAGGATTGAATTGCAAAACAAACATATGAAAAAAAAATAGTACAAGTAGTCCTCAACTTACGATCACAGTGGAGACCAAAATTTCTTTTGTTAAATGAGACATTTATTAAGTGAGTTTTGCCCCATTTTATGACATCTCCTGCCACAGTTTTTAAGTGAATCACATGCAGTTGATAAATTCCAGTTATTCAGTGAATCTGGTTTCTCCAGTGACTTTTCTTGTCAGGACCCCAGGACACAGCAATGGTCATATATATGAACCAGTTGCCAGGCATTTGAATTTTGATCACAAGGTCGTGGGGATGCTACAAAGATCACAGTTCTGAAAAACGGTCATAAGTCATATTTTTCAGTGCCATTGTAACTTTTAACAGTCACTAAGTGAACTGTTATAAGTTGAGGACTACCTGTAAATATAACAAGAGGATGGAAAGAGTGAAAAAGACATGGATAGATGCAAGGGTGGTTTCTGACAGGCTCTACTGCCTGTTCGGTCATGCACGATGCTTGTCCACTTGATGCGCGCTGCGGGCACATGCACAATAGAATAAAAATGCTTCTGCACATGTGCAGAAGTGAAAAAGAAGATGGTGGGAAAACCGGTTTGGGGCATGGCAGGTTCCAATGACCCAGGCCACCAAACCACTACCGGTTAGGCCGAACCGGGTCGAACCGGTAGGAACCCACCACTGGATAGATGGACTTGACAAGATCTTCCTAGGTGTGGTGGAAGCTATTATAGTTTGAAAGATATAATGATATGGAGAAGAATTGTGAATGGTGTTTATATAAACTAGATGTACTTTAATTTCACTTTTCTCTCTCTCATGCTTTTCAGTTTTTTAATCTACTACTTCAAACTCGCTTTCTGAACCTTTCTTAACTTGAAAAGAAATGAAATCTTTCCAATCTCAGTCATTAAGAACCAAGGTGTTTGACTGGATCCCATGGTTACTTTATAGCCAAGCAAAAACTGTCTATTAAAAGCACTCTTTTGAAATGGATATAAATGGTAAAGTGAGACATTGCTTATATTGATAGATAAAACTGTGAAATGTGGAAAGAAATAGCACAATTAATTGCAGATTAATAACCTGGAAACTTCTTTTTTCCTCCCAGGAACCACAATACCTCCGCTTCTTAATAGTACATCCAACAATTTGTACTTAAATTTTCAGTCAGATATTAGTGTGTCGGCTGCCGGCTTTCATTTAGAGTACACAGGTAATGTAATTACAATATATATTGCCATTAGATAGACCTGAATAATTTTAAAAATGTAGACATTTACACTTCGAGAAATTAAATGTTGGTTCTATTGAAAGACTGGGAATAATTTCATAAGATAGTGAATTTTGATACAATTATTCTGGATTTAATTATGTATTGTTTTGTTATATATAAACCATTAAATTCATGAAAGAAAGAGTGTAACAGAAGATAAAAATTTCACCACAACGATTCTATTCCCTACAAAGAATCCCAGTGTCTGTATTCATTAGGATTGAGAATTAGCTGATGAAGTACTCAAAAATGAAAGGGAAAAAAGGGGAAAATAAACAGGTAAGTATTAAAAATATATGTGGAACATTAAGCACTTTGAGAGACAGACATAAAAAAATGAATCATTCTGGGATAAAAAAGGAATTTGGCTTAACTTGTCTCTATTGATCCTTTGAATGGGAGGGGGGAAAGGCTGCCAATTTTGAATGACCAAGGTGAGATATTTTTAGGCAAATTGTCCCAGATCTTACACAAGGCTTAAATTACATCTAGGCCCATGAGTCAACTTGTTATCCATGGGGTTAGTTAAATTTGTCTGCCTCATGGTTTATATTTTGTACCATTGAATCTTGTTGAGTAGAGGATAATGACTAAGACAACAAGCCGGGGAGGGGGGGGAGAGGGAGGAGAGAATTCAGGACAGCAATAAATCACCAAAGATTTATTTTTTCATATCTCATATCTTTATGTGCTGCTTACTTATCATTAAATGTCAAAAGAAAACTTTGTTACAGAATCAGTTCCTAGCATTTAACTGTAACATCAAATATAAGCTTAATCAACTCTTGCTTGGTTCTTATAGTGTCACATGAATATTTGAAACCCCTCCCTCTATAATAAAAACAATCATAATTTATCTGAAGAAGCCTAAATAAATGCAAAAGACTTTTTCTCCAGAATGTATGCTATTTTCTCATTGTTTCATATACATAGAAGAGCCTGAGTATCTGATAGGTACAAACAAAATCAGACACATACTCTTGCATTTTGCGGCCATTTTGTCAGTTTGTTGCAGCAATCACATCCAGAAAGCCCACACAGGTAACTGATTCAGCAGGATTCATTAACTTCTCTTTATAATATAACACATGAATTAAATATACAATACCAAAAGCAGGTTTTCCAACGTGTTAGCAAATATAAGCAAACACAGGCAGAGGAGAGAACAATTTCAATTCACAGCAGAAGACTAGCTTAGAGCTCAGCACAGACTCAGAGCTACAGAGCTAAGCCATACCCAGGCTCCTTGCTGTCTCCTTGTTGCTCACACAACAAATTATGTTTCAGTTTCCAAACAGCTCACATTGGCTTACCCAGTTGCCATGTGTCTTCACTAGCTGACCTTGTTACCATGTCTCTGCCAAGTCATGAACTCTCATACACACTGACACATTTGTCTGTCTGTTCTGTGAAAATCCCCAACTCTTCAATCACAGTTCCATTTTGTAATATAACTAGATATTCTTAATTATTAGATAGCGATTCTGAAAAAAAAAGTGTATTATCAAATCATCTTCCTGCATTGACATGCAATCCTATCCTTTTATTTTACATTTTACTGCCTTCCTGGCTTTTTTTAAAAAAAATGTTCAAGTAATTGGTTGTTTGAAAGCTGGAATGGTACTTTGAAATATCAGGAAGTTGTCACAATTATATATAGATCTCAATATTTGATTCAGTCATTTCATACAGAATATATCTTGCAGTTGTCTAGCTCTGTTAACTACTCACTTACTCAACAATGATTTAAGTGATGTGGTTATAACTGCAATATTAAGAAGTAGATGAGCCATAATTCATAATTTCTGCACACTTCATCTCTTTGTCAAAACTGCACACAGTTGATGAAAGTGAATTGAAAAAAGGGGATATAGATAACATAATTTCTAGTGTCAAGTGAAAGGATGGGATATCATATCGTTCAAAACTCTTATCGCAGTCTTCAAAAAGTCACACTAGATAAAGTTTGCTCTGTATATTAGGAGGGTGGCAGGATAGTTTGGGGATTATTCAACTCTTTATATAAGAGACGGGGCAGACTCATGACCCATAATAGACCTCTCTCTATTTTTGGTGACCCTCTTCATTTTTCTTTTATTCTTAGTTCTTTTGTTCCCTTGTTATTTCCATTTTTTTTGTTTGTTTTGGGTGAAGACAGCTTTACCATTATTTGTGATAGTGTCCAGTATTTCATCTGACAAACATTTTTGTAGCAGTTTCTTTGTCTTCAGACACTATTTAAATCCCCAGGCAAAAGAATAGAACAAGGGGACTTTCAGTAGCAGAGGTATTAGAACCAAGATATAGGTGTTGGGTGTTTTTTTTATAAAAAAAGTTGAATAAGGAATGAATGTCTTTCCTGATAAAACTTAGTAATATAAGTTTTAAGTTATAAATTGCTCTAGTTACATTTTTCTTCTTGTGCTGGATCCGTCATCGGACTTTGGCGATCATGTTGGCAATCCTATTTTTTTTTAACACATGCACGAAAAGTGCTGCTGAGTTTTGTCCAAACCAGTCCTTAGATTTTGAAGCCATGATGTTATTCTTCTGCCTGCACCTCATTTGCCTTCAATCTTTCCCTGGAGGATTAGGTGAAGTATGGCATATTTTTCTGGGTGTCGCATCACATGTCCAAAATATTCTAATTTTCTCGTTTTAATGGTTTTGATGATTTCCCTTTGCTTTCCCAGGTGGCTTATGTAGAGTCTCCTGCTTGAGCGGCGGTTGGACTAGATGACCCATAAGGTCCCTTCCAACTCTGTTAATCTGTTACCTTCTCATTTCTGATTTTATCAACCGCAAAATCTATATGCTCCCAGATTTGATGAAGAATTACGATAGTGGTCAGACCTACATATCTTTTATTTTCTTTCATCCTTCATTTTCATATCCTCCATTGCAGATAAATGATAATTACAGGTAGTCCTCAACTTAGACCACCATGTGGATGCTCCAAGGATCATAAGTATGAAAAACAGTCATGTCACTTTTTTTAGTGCCCTTGTAACTTCAAATGGTCACTAAATGGATGGTTGTAAGTTGATAGCTACCTGTATTATGGTAATGTAGGGAAATCTTATAAAATTATCAATTCATTTCATAGGCTAGAATTTACCTCAGGGCATCAAACTTGATTTCTTTGAGGGCTTGGTCAGCTTTGGAGTTATCCTCGCTGGCCGGTGGAGGGAGGGAAGTCAGAATGGATGTTTCCCGCAGCACCCTGCTGGCTAAAATGGTGTGTGTGCCCTGTTTTCAAACTGGACAGGCTCCTGCAGCCCTGTGCCAGCCAAAATGGGGTGCAGGAGGTGGGGAGACACAGCTTTCCTGTGCCCCATTTTGGCTGCCGGAGGCATCATGGGCTGGTCCTTTTCTATTTCAAGGCCAGCCCTGCAGACCAGATTTAAACACTCCACGGGCCACATCCCATGGGCCTTAAGAGTGACACCCCTGATCTACTTGAACCTGTAGAAAATTAAACAGGAAGCTAAATGATAATGGGACACATGATGATAATCATTCCTTCATTCCCTAAAGTATGCGAGTGGTTTTTGTGGCCAACCATTTTTATTTTACTTTATTTAATGGCTCATTAATTACATCAATTTACACTCAATCAAATGATCCATTTTTTTTTCAGAATTCATTCTAATTATCCGTGATCTTGCTCTATAGGTTTGAGAGAAGGGGGACAACTATAAAACAAATATATTCTATCCTCCTTCCATTTACTCTCTCTCTGTGTGTGTGTGTGTGTGTGTGTGTGTGTGTGTGTGTAAAAACATTTATACAATTAACAAATTAATCTAAGGTTAACTGGATTCTTTACTGTGCATATACTCTCTGTTTATTAAACAATGAATTATATATGAATTGTCAACCTCAGTTTGAAAAACAAACATGATGCTATACATGAACAATATAATTAATATCATTGATTAGAGAGAGAAAAAGATTGTATGACGTATAGAGCTTATTCCCAACTGGACAAGCCCATCCATCTTTCTGTATTGGAAAGATGATCAAATGCCTTTTCTGGTCCTAATGATACGACTGACTTATTTTTTTGATGGCTCTTTAAAGGCAAGAATATCCGTGCTTAGAATAAATATCAACACATAAGCTATCTCTGAGTCTCAGTGTGTTCCTCTTTTGTTTCTGACATTAGTTGTGGTCTTAGATTGAGGCCCTCAAGAGACAGGCTTTCCCTTTAAGCCTCAGTCCCAGTTATGGGAAAATGTTCAGATCTGTTTCAGCTTCATGTGAGACAAACTATCAGCAGCCAAGTATCAGACTTCGACTACAGTTGCTCCAAAGCTTTGGATTCAGCTCTCTGTTGACATGGGAAACTGTTTTTCTCTTCCAGCCTTTTGGAAAGGTTGTAAAACCTACTGCATTTATTTTGAAAAGCTTTCAGCTTCTGCGGCTACTTGTTGGCTGTTTAGTTTTATTTGACTCCAAGTCAAGCTTATTTGACTCCAAGTCAAAAGCTTTCTTTTGTTCCGCTTCATATTTAATACTTGATTTTCCATCCTTGTTTACTGTATTTTAAATGTTTGTATTGTTCATCTTTCCTGCAAAGGACTTTGAACATGAGAATATAAAAATATCAATAGCAGTAGCACTTAGACTTATATACTGCTTCATAGTACTTTACGGCCCTCCCTAAGCGGTTTACAGAGTCAACATATTTTCCAAACAGTCAGGGTCCTTATTTTACCCACCTCGGAAGTATAGAAGGCTGAGCCAACCTTCTGCCTGGTGAGATTTGAACTGTCAAATTGCAGGCAGCTGGCAGTCAACAGAAGTAGCCTGCAGTACTGCACTCTAACCACTGTGCCACCGAGACACTCTATATAAAATAGTTTATATAGCTCAGTGAAAAGTTTGCCATGTAATACGTGGATTTTTGAAACACATTTTTTTTTAAAATCCAGGATGTTTCATTTATCCTTCCTTTTATCCTGTGAACAACCTTTGCCAAACAGTCCTTTCTAGGAGGTATAGTTGAAATACACGTGCCTGAATTGTGATCATGGGGGTGATACCATGGTCATAAGTGAGAGTGCAGGCCATAAGTCACTTTCTTCAAGATATTTTAACTGTTGTTAAACAAAGGGCCGTAAGTCAAGAACTACCTGCACTTTATTTTCATACTGTTCTGTTAGAACAGTGATGGCTAGCCTCACATGCCAAAATCACATGTGTGACAGTGCACACATGTGTGCCCACCCCCATAATTCAATGCACCCCACCCCCTGCACATGGATCCATGACCCCCCACGCATGTGTGAGACTACCCATATTCCCCCCATGCATGTGTGTGACCCCTTTTGTTCCTTTTTGGACCTAGCATGCCTCCCTGAAGCCTCCTGGGACCAAAAACAGGGTGCGGGGGAGCACTGCACCCCCAGCGCTCCCCCAACCCCACATATGCACACATGACCCCCTCATGCACAACCCCCACATCCATATGCATCTCCCGTATGCACAGCAGAGACCCAAAAATCGCCTGGCCAGCGGTTGGCACATACGTATGCGTGGTGGAGCTGAGCTGGCCAATGGCTTGCATGCCCACAGAGGGTGCTCCGCATGCCATATCTGGCACATGTGCCATAGGTTCCCTATCACAGTGTTGGAAGGTTGTAATTCTTCTTTTTCACTTGAAACTCCTAATTAAAAAAATAAAAATAAGGATTCATATTTCAACTCTACTGAGGTACAGATGGTAATTAGTCATCTTCTTTGTCCATTGTTCTACATTTAGCCCTTTTCCCTTTTCCAAGGCAGTATCATGCACTTGGCTTTTGTTGACGGGTTTTGATAAGTCTCTGAAAGGGACAGGAATCCAATATGCTTGTATTCTGCTAGCTCTGAGAATGGTCCGTCAAATCTTTAAGGCTTGTGAAGCTTCTAGAAGGTAGACAGTTTTCAACTGATAATTCTTTATCATTGTGTTACTGATTCAAATCTCCCGCAGTATGGGGACTTTGTTAATGTCCTGCTTTTATGTCAGAATCTGCATAACAAAGGATAACTTTATTTTGTCATTGTTAAGTTTTTTAACTTTCCACAGCTATAGGTTTGGACTCTTGCCCTGAACCTCAAATCCCAAATAGTGGAATTAAGATTGGAGATAGATACATGGTGGGAGATGTCGTTTCCTTCCAGTGTGACCAAGGATATTCTCTCCAGGTAGATTTTTTTTTTCAAATTAAGATGTGTTATTAATTTCTAGCTAATTTGTTATTGTTTCTGTAATCTAGCAGAGAATAATGGTTTTATTTTTATTATATTATGAAAGGAAAAACATTAAAAATTGCTAAAGATTGAGTTTTCTGGAAGTTACTATAACTCGTTCAAAATATGATGTTGTACCCAAGACAGGTCAGGAATTCCTTTCTCATAGACACAGTTGTTTTAAAGCACACCTACCTATTGTCATGAATCTTTGGAAATATCAATAGCATTTTAGGGTGTGGGGAATGGAAAACTGCAATGTGTAGATTATAGGTGCAGGAAGAAGACAAATTAGGTATCTACTAAAATTGCTTTACATTTATATTTATTAGGTTTCTTCCATATTCTTTCTTCCATGTCCATTCTTCCATCCATCCATCCATCCATCCATCAATACAACCCAACCCAACCATCATTAGTTGTACGTCTGTTTGTGCTTTTATTTTGTTTTTCTTAATGAAGATCACTGTGTGATTGTTGTTTCCAGATCCCTAAGTGAAAATGTAGTTTGGAATGTGAAAGTCATACTTTATATGATTCGGAGAAGCACATCTGATCAGTTGCCCATATGATATGAAAACATTACCCGTTCTACCCCATAACTGTGCCACACTTGCCATATTCCATCAGTTCGATGCCATTACTGGCTTTTGTTCTTTGCCATTTGGCATAGATGTTAAAGTTCAATAAAGCAACATTGTTTATGCAATGGGCTCCCTAGCTAACAGGGCCAGAATTTGGAAGCATGCAAAGGCATCCAGTGGAGGTTTTGTGTCAATGACTTGCTAATGTTACTACAGCCAAGCCAGACCATAATTGGTCGTGCTGATGAGACCTCGCCAGACAGTTTGGCTCCCAGGTTTATATCTCAGGATGCCATTTTTATTGTTTTGCATTATAAAGGGTAGCACAGAACTGTTACTTTGATCATTTTAAAATGTTTTGTCATTTTATAGGGACATTCACATATCACCTGCATGCCTGGACCAGTGAGAAGATGGAATTATCCTATTCCAATTTGCTTAGGTACATCTTTCAAATATAAACTTTTTTTTGAAGGATATGGGACAACTAAGCATGTATTAGAGATTTATTTGGGAGTTTTATGGTATCTGGATGGAGGGAGTTCCATGATGTGAACAGAATACATTGCATTTTTTTTTAAAGCCCCAAATAGTTATGCTTTTTCCAAAGATAAATAAAAACATTGTGGTGACTCAAGCTTGATACATTATGAAATACAAAGGGAGTCGATAACATAATAAAGAATAGAGAGTGCTCTGTTCAGTATTTCAACCCCTTTCCCTGTTATGCTATTTCATTTTCTACTCCCTACATTACCTTAAGCTTTTCTACCTATGTGACACTTGCTCAGAAGAGATAGAGCTTGTGGCAAAATTTGGATCAAAGGAATAAGGAACTGTAAAGGCTGCTGATCTCAGACACTTGAATAAACTGTATTAAAGTAAATAATTGCCTAACGGGAAAAAATCCCACTCTTTTGAGTGTATTTTTTAAAAAAAAACTAGTGTTCTTAAACTTGGCCATTTTGAAATGTGTGGACTTTTACTCCAAGAACAGAGAACATGGTTTAAATGAGCTTTCCCCCCCCCCCCCCTTCTCATTTTTAGCACAATGTGGTGGTTCCATGTCAGACTTCAGCGGTGTGATCCTTAGCCCAGGATTTCCCGGAAATTATCCCAGTAGTTTGGATTGCACATGGACTATCAAGCTGCCTGTTGGGTTTGGTATGTCTTATTCCATTTACTACCATTTAGCAGAAGTGAAGGCCTATTAAATATGAACCTCATTTAAAACTAGGCATAGCAAATCTTATATATATAAATGGTGCTCTGTGTGTGTGTGTGTGTGTGTGTGTTCCAGCATAACTCTGGAACGCCTTGAGCAATTTCAACCAAATTTGGTACACAGATTACTTACTCTTTGGAAATAAATACTGTGGGGATAAGACACCCCTAACACCCCTTGGGGTATGTGTTCTGTTACGATATAGCCTGTTGTGCCATCAAATGGCTTCTACTGTACTGCTGTAAAATAGCTTCCACTGTACGGCACAGTGGAGTTGCCATGGTAATGGCTTCATAGTACTCTACAAGGGGGCTCCCTCTGGTAAGGGTAAAACTCCAACATTAGAAATTAAATTTGTTCTGGACATTATCCCCTTATAAATAAATACCGGACAACACCGGGTTATCAGCTAGTATATTTTATTTACCAAGTTAAGTCTTCTCACACAATGGACAACTGGATATATTTAAATCTATTTTTCATCCTTGGCTACTTTAAAATGAGTGGACCTCAGGTCGTAAACGGGGATCACATGACCCTGGAACATTGCTACCGTTATAAATATGATTCAAGCATCAGAATTTTGATCACATGACTATGGGGACACTGCAGTGATCAAAAGTGTAAAAAAACAGACATAAACAACTTTTTCAGAGCTGTTGTAACTTTGAACAGTCAGTAAATGCATGGTTGTAAGTCACAGACTGTTTGTATTAATTTTACAATGTTAGATTTAATCCTGTTGATTTTTTTTAAAAAAAAACAATATTTTCAGGTGTGCACTTGCAATTTGTAAACTTTTCAACTGAGACAATCCATGATTACCTGGAAGTTAGAAGTGGATCACCTGATGTTAGCACCGCAATTGGTAGACTCAGCGGAACGCAGCTCCCTTCTTCCCTTTTCAGTACAACGCATGAAACCAGCTTATATTTTCACAGCGATTATTCTCAGAACAAACAAGGATTTCATATTATGTATCAAGGTGTGCGATGATCTATAACCTTTTTTTTTTGTTATAAATGTTAATAATGTTTCAATGCAAAGCAAATGATTAAAACCAGAGAGAAACTATCAAAATATAAAGAACAGCTTATTTTAGTCTTTGGTTCACAGTGATAATAATAATAATAATAATAAGTTTGAATTTATTAGCCGCTCCCTTTCCAAGTAGGACTCGGGGCGGCATACAATGGGGCATATAAAACACAGAAAATATATAAAACACATAGGCGTACATACAGAACATACATACAGATACACAAACACATGATCTCATTTCAGGAAATCATAGGGTAAAATGAAGTGGGATAAAATAGACCATTAAGTCCATTATCCCAAATTATAGCATTACCAACAGATTGCAGTCTTGTTTGTGGTTGAAGTGATCTACAATGTTACTAATTAATTCTCATAGTAACTAGATCCACTATTTACTTTTATATAATCACACACACACACACACACACACACACACACACACACACACCATGCAATGGTACAGTTAAAATAGTCAAACAGAAACCTCTCCATTCAAAAGAACAGTTTCTATGAAACCTGTTTTTTCCCCCTGACTGATTTTCTTCCAAGTTGGCAGTTCTCAGAAGCTATTACAAAAAGGAATGATTTCAGTATGTGAGGTTAAATAAGATTTGTCTTATAAAAAAGTTGCCATGTGGTATGCCTCCCATTGAATTCAATTCACTATTAATATGTAAGCCCAAAGAATGCATAGGTGTTGTGTGCCAAGGGGGATTTGTCATTATTGCCAGACCTGCCACAGCTTAAACCTTTTAATGAAACTGATATTTGGCTCCATTTGTTGAGAACAATATAGTTTATTATATATCAGGTGCATTGCAGCAAAACCAGAACTGAAAATGTAGATGAGTAAGATGTCTTCAATTCCATGGCATCATTCAAATATTTTTTTTTTTAAAATGAAGATATGGGATTAGGAATATCCTATTGTTATATGAGAACTATGTAGATGTTTTAGAAAGACAAGCACACAGAAAAAGAGGGGTTTTAAAATTATTTGTCAAGACCTTTCATGTCTATGGTACACCAACATATTTTTCCCCACAGCATATCAATTGCAAAGTTGTCCTGATCCACGTCCCTTCCGAAATGGATTTGTTATTGGAACTGACTTTACTGTAGGACAGACTGTTTCATTCGAGTGTTTTCTTGGATACACTTTAATTGGAAATTCAGCCCTTACTTGCCTTCACGGAATCAGTCGTAACTGGAACCATCCTCTTCCAAGGTGTGAAGGTATGTTTTCGATAGATAGACAGACAGATAGACAGACAAAAAAATGGATAGGTAGATAGATGATAGATAGATAGATAGATGATAGATAGATGATAGATAGATAGATGATAGATAGATAGATAGATAGATAGATAGATAGATAGATAGATAGATAGATAGATAGATAGATAGATAGATGATAGAGATAGATAGATAGATAGATAGATGATAGATAGATAGATAGATGATAGATAGATGATGATAGATAGATAGATAGATAGATGATAGATAGATAGATAGATAGATAGATAGATAGATAGATAGATAGATAGATAGATAGATAGATAGATAGATAGATAGATAGATGACATACAGACACTTTCTGGTTCTTATATTTGGTTTTGATTTTTTACAGCACCAGGTATTAAAAGCTCAAATATTGTAATTTAAATTCAGTCTTTGAAAAAAGTAAATATAGTCAACCAATTGAAAGCAGGATAGGTATCTATACAGTGGTTTGACTGTTGAGCAACAGAATGATATCCAAGGAAATGAGAAGAAAATTGCTTAAGGGAAACAGCAAATCTGTTCTCTGATTGATTACAATTCACATTCATTAGTTCTACACTAGACTCGTAGTTCATTAGTTCTACACTAGAAGTGCAAAGAAGAAGTGCAAAAGAAATAATGCCCAATATCAAAGATCTACGTTACATTTTGTTATGTGCAGTAAGCCAAGTACATGTTTTTAGATTAATATTCCCGCTGCAAATAAACGATAGCAATTTTAGTCAGACTGACTAAAATTGACTGACTGGCATTGGAATCAGCTTTATGAATTCTAACTATTCTATTGCATGTAAGAAGGGGCAAGAAGATCTAATCCCCATCCTATCTGTCTCTTAGATCTGGTTTCAAAATGATTTTAAAACCGTAACATGTTTTAATGTTTTAATTATTTTTCTACTTGTTTTAATTTAATTGAATTAATTTAATTTAATTTTTATTCTGTCCATCTCCCATATAAGGTGATTCTGGACAGCTTATAAGTTACAAAAAGGTAGAAAAATAATCAAATATTAAAACTACACATGTAGTTAATTAACTAACTGATTAATTAAATGTGATACTACTATTTGTCATTTTGCAGAGAGGGTTTTTTTTCTTTCCACTTTTTGGTTTATACTTTATTAAACCAAAAAGTGGAAAGGGAAAAAAAAACCTGCAAAATGACAAATAGTAGTATCACATTTAATATATATTAGTTGATGGAACATTACAAATGTGAAAATGGTTTAATAATAAGAATGTACATTTGAATTATATATAAGATACATCACAATAAGAACATGGATTTGTTGGGTGCAGCTAAAAAATACTCTTCAAAGTTGAGAAAACTTTGTGGTTCTAGAACTGTGGCCTTCAATTGATGAGACATGTTGCCTTTCCCCTGATTAACAATTTCTGATGTTCTTCATGCTGAAAAGGTTTCAGTTTAATGAACTTTTTAATATTATTTTATGAAGTTAAAATAATTGGTAAACAATTGGTAAACAATTGGTAAAAAACAAGGTTTCAAAAAATCCATGATAGGTGTTGGTTGGAGGGAGGGTTTTTTGAGGGGGGCTGTCTATATATCCTAAAGCAATAAAATATATATTTTCCTATTACATTTTTTTAGAAAATGCATAAATATTATGAAATCACTACACTTAACTTCCTTCCTTCCTTCCTTCCTTCCTTCCTTCCTTCCTTCCTTCCTTCCTTCCTTCCTTCCTTCCTTCCTTCTTCCCTCACAGCTCTTTGTGGAGGAAACATAACTGCTATGAATGGTACATTATATTCACCTGGCTACCCTGATGAATATCCAAATTTTCAAGACTGTTTTTGGCTTGTAAGAGTACCACCAGGAAATGGCATTTATATCAATTTCACTGTTCTTCAAACTGAACCAATATATGATTTTATAACAGTTTGGTAAGCAAAAATTGCCATATTTTTTTATTATGCAATAATAAAACCATGCATAGGAGGGAGTCATACATAGGAACAAGCAAAATTACTAAATGAAAATTGCTGTTTTGGTTAATTTAACAGCTCAGATGTTTGATGATTGAAATATTGGTTTATTCTTCTAAGTATTTGATGGGAATGTTGTCCGAACTATTAATCACACTATTAATATTGTTCACTATAAGTTAGGATTAGAATTACAGTGAAGATCTTCTGCAGTGTCTTTGAAAAAATGTATCTCTATAATTGTATGTTTATAAAACTTACATTGTGAATTCTATACATTTATGTTCAAAACACCCGACCTATTAATATAGGATCACTGAACATAATTCCACCTACTAGTGATAAAACACATTTAAGGTCGATACATCACTGACAAATACTTGGTTCTCAATCAAAATTCACATTTATTTCAATATAAATGAACGCTGAGGCTGGGCCGTGGCAGCGGACAAACTGGAAAAACTGGAAGAGCGGAGGATGAGGTTTGCGTGGCTGCCAGGGCGGCGAGACAGCGGCGAGACAGCTGAGGAGAGGAGGAGCGATTCCATGAGGGGAGTGAGTCGGTGAGGAGGAAAACGAATTACATCTTGTTCGGGGGGCGGAGAGGAGCTGCGGGGATCGAAGAAGCAAGCCAGGGGGGTCGCCGGAGGTTTGGGCGACCCCCAGAAGATCAACAGGCCAGGAAACTGGCCTGGGCACTTCGCCCATTCCCCCCTGACCCCCCCACCCCCATGGATTGGCGATTTGTGGTTTCTACACACTTTAAGAACTTAAGAAGCACCGGTTCCGGCGGCTACGGCGACGGGCAAGCCTTTGCCCGCTCCCGCTCTCCCGGTGGGCTTCCCCCGCTTCTGGGGGGGCACAGGACGCCCCGGAGAGGCGTCCTGCCGAGGGAGCGGCTCGCGGAGGGCCCTGGCATCGGCGGCGGCTGGTGGGGGCTTCTCCACTTCGCTCTAGGCACCGGGGAGCAGTTTCGGAGGGCGCGCATGCGTCTCGCTCCATGCCGATCGGACAATGTACTTTTGAAGGAAGCAGCGGCGGTATGGTGAGAGGCTTCCTTTCTTCATTCCCTTTCTTTTGAACTGATGGACTTTTCAGCGTTTTTAAAAGTTAAACTTTTGGATTCTTGCTGGAGGTGCGGCTAGAGGGAGGGGGATTTCCCCCCCCCTTGGACAAGCGGCTTGAGAAGATTTTGCTTTCGCCCCCAGGGGAAGGAGGAGGGGGGAGAGCCAACTAATGATGCCTCACCCCTGTAAAAGTGACTTTCATTGGATTTAGTTCCTGAACTTATGGGTGAACTGAGAACTTTCTGAACTTTTAAAATTTTGTTATGCCTCTGAGCCCAAAGCTGGCAGGGCAAGATGGCACACTTCCGTTGTCTTCATGAACTGTGAAACCTGACCCCACCTTTAAAATTCAGGTTTCCGGTCTTTGTCTACGTGTCACCCAGAAGAATCTCTTGTGGATTGCTATTTCCTGAACCCTCTGGAGAGAAAATTCTTCTCTATTGCTAGACTGACTAAAGAAACTCCCAGCTGCTTGGATCTTCTACCTCCTGAACTCATCTGCCTGCTCCACCTCTTCAGCTGTCTAGTCTCTACACTGACTGATCTCTCTGCTTTATAAACTATGTCTCCAAAAAGACCACCACCTGGAAAACCTGGCTTTGCTACCTCTGCACCGACATCTGCAACATCCAGTCCTGCCACACAGTCAAAGATTACAGAACTGATGCAACCTAAGAGTACAGAGATGGATTTGCAACAAATGCTTCAGCAACTCATACAGGGCCAGGAAGAAATTAAGAAACAATTAAAGGAAATGAAGGAAGAAATTAAAGAGAATCAAGTCCAAATTTATAAGAACTCACAGAGACTGGACCTTGTGGAGGGTGGGGTGGCGGAGGCGAGGGGGGGTAGAAGCTTTGCAGAAGGGTAACAAAGAACTTGATATCCAACAAATGAAAACAGAATTTGAGAGAATGTCCTTTTATCTTAGATTTCAAAATGTTATAGAAGCAGATGGGGAAAACATAAGGGACATCATGACTAATATCTTAGCTGAATATATACACAAAGATAAACAACAGATGGAATGGGAGATAGACCTGGTCTATAGAGTGAACTCAGCATATGCCAGAACACACAATGTACCCAGGGAGGTCCATATCAAATTTCTTAGGAAAAGCACAAGAGACATAATTCTGGGTGTACAAAGGGGGCAAGCATTGACATATCACGACAGGGAGATAACCATCTTGAAGCAGATCCCAAAAAAAATTAGGGAGAAAAGGAAAAATTATTCGCAATTGGCGAATAAATTATACCAGAAAGGGGTGTGGTTTAGATGGTTGATGCCTGAAGGGATGTTGATATTCTGGGAGGAGACAAGAATCAGAATCAATACACCCATAGAGGCTCAGGCCTTTATGGAAAAAAATAAAGCGAACCTAGAAAAAACAGAAGACTCTTCAACGGTCACACAGGACACGGGAGGGGCCGGAACTCTGCCAGCAGGGGGAGAAGGGGCAACACTAAGAAAGCTCAGATCACAAAAATGAATAAGAAAATCACATTGTTATAAACAGACCGAAAGTAATAATGAAATTATATCTACACTATATATCATAATATATAAGTTGATTGAAAATTTTTTATAGAATTAATATGCTGATTTTATACGATTTTGTATTAATGTTTTATACATAGATATATCTCATGAGTTTGGAGGGAGGGGGCATCTGCCATACTTGCAACTGCCAAAATTTGTATACCATTCCACCTACCCTTTTCCTTATAAATGTTTTAAAAAACCAATAAAATTTTCTGAAAAAAAAAAAGAACTTAAGAAGCACCTTAAGAACTACCTCTGGGCCTCGATGGTGGACTGTTTAGACTATTGTGGTTTGGCAATGTAGGCTTCCTCTCTCCTTTCAGTTACCTTTTACATCTATTTACATCTTGGCCTTTTTACATTTATTTACATCTTGGACCTATTGCAAAGAAAACCCTGCCATAGCCATACTCACGGACTAATCAACATCATAATTTATTCTAGGGCTGACATTCTACGACTGCGAGGGTCCCCCCTCTCGCAGGTATGCCCCCCTGCCCAGGTGAGGGCCCACCTCGATGAAGGGTTTATTAACCCAGAGAGGTGGAGTAAGCGGGGGATTAGGGTTTTTTTAGCAAAATGTCTTTTAAAATTTTTAAGGGGTTCCAGGGAGGGGGGGAGGGTTATTCAACCTGGGGGTATGGATACAGCCAGGTCAACAGGTGGGATCAGGACGGAGGGGAGCGGAGTGGGGGAGGTGAGAGGATACAGCATTCCTATAAGGGGGATTCCGATAGCGACAGTCGTAGGGAGGGGCGGGCACGAGGACACCAGAAGAACGCATGGTCGGTTGGGTGACCGGGGCTGTTGGACACGCCCGGTAGCTTGTACCAACCCCCGCAGCCTAGGTGGACAGGATCGGCAGAGTCTGGGCCTTAGGCTGATGTTATGTAACGCGAGGTCCGTGGTTAACAAGGCCCCCCTCATCAGGGACTTGATCTCAGAGGGGGAGCCGGACCTCGCAGGAATAACGGAAACTTGGTTGGGCCCGGAGGGGGGGTTGCCCCTCGGGGAAATGTGCCCTCCAGGTTACCGGGTATTCCATCAGCCACGGGCCCAGGGTAGGGGCGGTGGGGTAGCGATAATCATCCGGGAAGATTTGGCTCCGAGAGAATTCACTGTGTCGCAGACATCTGGTTGTGAGTCTCTAGGCGTGAAATGGGGCCCAGGGAGTCAGTTGGGTCTGTTGATAGTATACCTGGCTCCCCGCCATACATCAACGGCCCTTCCCAGACTCCTCGAGCTGATCGCGGAGATGGCGGTTGAGACCCCCAAGCTATTAATGATGGGGGATTTCAATCTGCCGTCGACGGGAGAGGCATCCGAGGCAGCCCGGGAATTCATGGCTTCCATGACAGCCATGGATCTGACTCAAGTAGTTCGGGACCCCACACACGAAAGAGGCCACATACTGGATCTTGTGTTTGTCTCCGACCAGTGGACGAGTGATCTGGGAAGAGGGAATTTAGTCATCACGCCCCTGTCATGGTCAGATCACTCACTTCTCCAGCTGGACTTCCCTGGCGCTACTCCCCGCTGCGGGGAGGCGGAACCAGATTGTCCCAGATGGTTCCGCCCCAGGCGTCTGATGGCACCAGATAGGTTCCAGGCGGAGCTTGGGCCACCTCCTGCAGACCTGTCCCGCTCCCGGGCAGAGGACCTGGTGGCCGCGTGGAACAGTGCGGCCGCCGGAGCCTTGGACCGGGTTGCGCCTTTGCGGCCTCTCCGATGGCAACGATCGACCCGGGCCCCCTGGTTTAACGGGGAGCTAAGGGCGATGAAACGCCACAGGAGACGCCTAGAGAACAAGTGGAGATCCTCCCGCTCCGAATCCGATCGAACACAGGTAAGAGCCTACTTAAGGACCTACCTTGTGGCAATAAGGGTGGCCAAGCGTCAATATTGTGCCACCCTTATAGCGTCCGCAGAAAACCGCCCTGCCGCCCTGTTTCGGGTGACCCGCTCCCTGCTGTCGCAGGGACAGCGGGACCCCCCATTGCAGGGCAGGGCAGAGGAGTTTGGGGAATACCTGAAGGATAAAATTGATCAGATTCGGAGGGGGTGGACCCACTCCAGTACTCCAGAGGGGGCATCCGAGGCTAGTCTTGAGATTCCACGCTGGGAGGAGTTTGACCCTGTTGTCACCGAAGATTTGGACAGGTTGCGCGGGCGACTGCGAGCCACCACATGTTTATTGGACCCGTGTCCTTCCTGGTTGGTACTGGCTTCCTGGGAGGGTTCACGAGGCTGGCTACTGGGACTGGTGAACGCTTCGCTGGGTGAGGACCTTTTACCAACCGCCTTGAAAGAGGCGGTGGTGAGACCCCTGCTCAAGAAGCCTTCTCTGGACCCAATGAGCTAGCAAATTATCGTCCTGTCTCCAACCTTCCTTTTTTTAGTGAAGGTTGTTGAGAGTGTGGTGGCTCAGCAGTTCCCGCGTCACCTGGAGGAAGATGATTATCTAGACCCGCGCCAGTCCGGCTTCCGGCCCGGTCACAGCACGGAGACGGCCTTGGTCGCGTTGGTGGATGATCTCTGGAGGGCAAAGGATGGGGGTTGTTCCTCCATCCTTGTCCTATTAGACCTCTCAGCGGCTTTCGATACCATCGACCATGGTATCCTATTGCGCCATCTGGAGGGGTTGGGGATCGGGGGCACCGTATTGCGGTGGTTCCACTCCTACCTCTCTGGCCGGACGCAATGTGTGTTGACAGAGGAGCAGAGGTCGATCCCAAGGCCCCTTACTTGTGGGGTCCCACAGGGGTCGATCCTCTCGCCTCTCCTGTTCAACACATATATGAAACCGCTGGGCGAGATCATCCGTGGTTTCGGGGTGGGATATCATCTGTACGCTGATGACACTCAGCTGTATATTTCCACCCCAAACCACCCCAATGAGGCTGTCGAAGTGATGTCCCGTTGTCTGGAAGCCATGCGGGTCTGGATGGGTGACAACAGGCTCAGGCTCAACCCCTCCAAGACAGAGTGGCTGTGGCTTCCGGCTCCCCGGTACAACCAGCACATTCCATCGCTGGCCATCGGGGATGAACAATTAGCCCCGGTGGAACGGGAACGCAATTTGGGCGTCCTCCTTGATGCCCGGCTGGCTATGGAAGATCATGTGGCAGCCGTGGCGAGGGGGACGTTCCACCAGGTTCGCCTGGTGCGCCAATTGCGACCCCTTTTGGACCGGGAGGCCCTGCGTACTGTCACTCACGCGCTGGTGACGTCTCGCCTGGACTACTGTAATGCTCTCTACCTGGGGCTCCCCTTGAGGTGCACCCGGAGACTGCAGTTGGTCCAGAATGCAGCCGCGCGGGTAATTATGGGGAGATCGAGGTTCTCCCATATAACACCTTCCTGTGGCCTACCGGGTGCGCTTCAAGGTGTTAGTTACGATCTTCAAAGCTCTCCATGGCATAGGGCCTAGTTACCTGCGGGATCGTGTCCTGCCCCATACATCCCTGCGGCCCATTCACTCACACAGAGAGGGTCTCCTCCGGGTGCCGTCCTCTAGAGATTGTCAGAGGGCGGTGCCCAGGAGTAGGTCCTTCTCTGTGGCGGGCCCTACCCTTTGGAACGACCTCCCCCCAGACATTAGAACAACAACCGATCTCCGCTCCTTCCGCAGTAAACTGAAGACCCACCTCTTTCGGCTAGCCGGCCTGGCATAACTCGACAACTTTTCCACCCCTAGGTCATTTTTTAATTGTTAATTTTAGTTTTTAAACTATTAATGTTATTGGGGTTTTAGCCTTTTTGAGTATTGTAATTATTTATTTATTTTTTACCTCCTCTGTATGACACTGTGCTGATTGTTGCTTGTGTACGTCGCCCCGAGTCCCTGTGGGGAGAGGGGGCGACTAATAAGTTCAAATAAATAAATAAAAAATAAAATAAATATTTCTTATACAGTTAGCATATTGCATTATTGGAGTTCTTTCTCTGCTGTGTGTATGAATTTAAAATATAATATGTCAAATGTCTCCTTATTTCAAATGTATGAAATAAAACATAATCCAGACATTGTCTGTCTGTCTGTCTGTCTGTCTGTCTGTCTGTCTGTCTGTCTATCTATCTATCTATCTATCTATCTATCTATCTATCTATCTATCTATCTATCTATCTAAAGGTTCTAAGTTTGTATTTTAGCTTTCTTATTAAAATCCATTCAAAATATTTATTTTAAATGGTAAACAAATATTTACACAATAATTACTAAACAAACACAAAACAAACATGCATTGGTAGATATGTTAATATTACAGAAAACAACAGCAAATATTTATGTAAATTAACATAAAAGTGTCTATCAACTCTATAAACATATTTTTCAGAACATCAAACATCTATAAAATATATTAGATAGACTCTCATGAATTCCAAAAGGTGCCATGTGAGAGAGAGATAGAGTGAGTGTGTAAAACACCATGTATCATATCACATAATGGAAAAAAACATGGAAAGTTCAAACTACTATAAATCCCATATTTGAAACAACAAGGGAAAAATATTATATTTACCATCCTAGAGACTTCAAGACGGAATGGCCAGAGCAAAATGAGAAAATAAATATTCCTACAAATACAAATATATCAGGAGTAACACGAAATAGTATAAACAAAAATAATGGAGTGGAACTATATTTTAGCTAAATGCAAACAACGATGTGTTCAGTCTAGGCTGTTTGCTTTGTATGATGATTTATTAGTTTTATTTATTTGGATTCCAAACAAACTGTGTTTTCCAGGAACTACCTCTGTACATCTGTACCTTGTGGTGTACATTTTATCTCAAGTTCCAATGTAATGAAAAAGAAAAATGATGTAAAGGCAAACAGATGCTGTCTATGAATTTAGCCTCTTGTGGCTTAGTTGATAGAATTACTTGTTTTCTTACTTTCATTTCACTTGTGATGTGCCTTGAATGTTTACTTAAAACAAATGGAAATTTATTTAACTGCAAGATTTCTCTTTTTTTCTTTCTTTTTTTGTTCATTATTTCTTTTGTTCTTTCTTTCTTTCTTCCTCACTCCCTTCCTTCTGCCTTTCTCTTTCTATCTTTCTTCTAGGGATGGACCTGAGCAAAATTCACCACAAATTGGTCAATTTAGTGGCAATACTGCATTGGAATCTGTCTACAGCACTTCAAACCAGGTTCTAATAAAGTTCCATAGTGATTTTACAACAAGTGGCTTCTTCGTTCTTAGTTACCACGGTGAGTGTCGCACACCTAAAGGATGTGTGTGCATGTGTATTCTTTTCTTTTTTTAATAATAATAATAAACACAAAGGACATATTCCTAATTGGATTGGTAAATGATTTCTGCTTGGCAGTAATAATTGCATGACAGTAAACATGAGGATTTATAAGTAGGCCAAGAGGTAGAATGAGAATCTAATAACAGAGCAGGGCAAACTTTGCACCTGAAATGTCCCATTGAGAAAATTCCCATCAATCAGTTGCAAAAGGCAGCTTTAGAATAGAATAGAACAGAACAGAATAGAATAGAATAGAATAGAATAGAATAGAATAGAATAGAATAGAATAGAATAGAATTCTTTATTGGCCAAGTGTGATTGGACACACAAGGATTTTGTCTTTGGTGCATATGCTCTCAGTGTGCATAAAAGACAAGATACATTCGTCAACAATCATAAGGTACAACACTTAATGATAGTCATAGGGTACAAATAAGCAATCAGGAAACAATCAATATCAATATAAATCGTAAGGATACAAGCAACCAAGTTACAGTCCTGCAGTCATAAGTGGCAGGAGATGGGTGATAGGAACGATGAGAAGATTAATAGTAATAGCAATGCAGTTTTAGTGAATGGTTTGATAATGGTGAGGGAATTATTAGCAGAGTGATGTCATTCAGAATTACTTGGAACAGCTTACATGCTGTGATGATACCTTTCATACCATCAAACAACAACATCTCCCAATACCAGGTCCTTGGGAAGGATTCAATAGATGGATAAAAATGCCAAATCCAGTCTAAGCATATGACTGAATGTAAAACAAACCATAATAATGATACATTGATTTCTATAGCATACATCAAGTGTAGAAGGAAGCAAGGAGAGGAAGACAATACTTTGAAAGTCACCTTATTCCACCTTTCTTTCATTACAAGTTATATAAGGGAGCATTTTTAAAAATAAAGTCACTGTAGCATTTTAATAAAAATGAATGGTATACTTTGGAATGTAGTACAGAGGTACAAGTTTCGTTTAGCCTTTAAGGAGCACATATTTGGTAGATATATTTGTTCACACTAACAGTTGTGAATCTAATTAACAGGACTAACATATATTTATCAATATAAAATATACCAACAAATGCCAATAAAGGTGTTTGTCATTGTTGTTATGAAATGGATGCATATGTTCCCTACAAAAAAAAAATCACTATTAAATCTTATAAATCTAATAATTTGTCATAGACCTATGAGTGGTGTTAGATTCAAGCTAGCTTCCCTGTAGTTTCTTGTAGCTATTTTTTTCACTACCAATGTGCTTATTGTTATAACATAAACTAGAACGGTGTGTTAATTGGAACATTTCTGCTACTTTCATAGCATATCAACTTCGAGTGTGTCAGCCTCCACCTAGTATACCAAATGCTGAAGTTCTGACTGAGGATGATGAATTTGAAATAGGTAAAGTTAATATTTACAGAGACAACATCTATTTAATTCCCAAAAATATCATATTTAACATGCAAGTCCATATATGTGGAAGTTCCTACATTTAGTTTTTTTTAATGACATACGCAATTGAATAAAATATATAATTATGAATATATCTAAGTGAAGAACAAGGAATCTCTTATAGCAATAGCAATAGTATTTAGACTTGTATACCACTTCACAGTTCTTTCCATCCCTCTGTAAGTGGTTTACAGAGTCAGCATATTGCCCCCAACAATCTAGGTCAGTGATGGCGAACCTTTTTTGGCTTGCGTGCCACAAGTGGGGGGAGCGCAGGGGGGTCGAGTGCGGGTGTACCGCACCCATAATGCAATGCGCGACCCCCCCCAGTGGGCATGCGCGCAAAATGCGCGACCCCTCCATTTTTGCATGCTTTTTTGCCCTCCCCATGCTCCAGGGGCTTTATAGGAGCCTGGGGAGAGCGAAAAGAGCCTCCCCCAACCCCCTGGAGGCCCTCCGGAGGCTTCAGGGAATGTCCAGAGGCTTCCCTGAAGCCTTCGGAGTGCTTAAAACCACTTTCCGAGCAAACCGGAAGTGACTTCCGGGTTGCTCGGAGGGTCGTTTTAAGCACTCCGAAGGCACCAGGGAATCCTCGGACGGTCCCTGAAGCCTTCGGAGCGCTTAAAACCACCCTCCGAGCAAACTGGAAGTCACTTGCGGTTTGCTCAGAGGGTGGTTTTAAGCGTTCCGAAGGCTTCAGGGACGGTCCCTGAAGCCTCCGGGGGGTGGGGGAGGCTCTTTTCGCCCTCCCCAGGCTCCTATAAAGCCTCTGGAGCCTGGGGAAGGCGAAAAATAGCTTTTAAAAAGGTGAAGTCAGCTGGCCAGCGCACGCATGCGCGCTGGCCAGCTGACAGGGCAGCGCCTCGCATGCCCTGACAAATGGCTCCACGTGCCACTTGTGGCACGCGTGCCATAGGTTCGCCATCACAGATCTAGGTCCTTATTTTGTTGACCTCGGAAGGCTTGAAGACTGAGTCAACCTTGAGCCTAGGGGACATTCAAACTGCTGAATTGTAGGCAGCTGGCAGACAGCAGAAATAGCCTGCAGTACTTAAGATGGCTGTTAAATGGATGCAGCTTCCCCACTGACTTCATTTATCAGAAAGTAGAAGAAGGTGATCGTAGATGATGCTAGGACACTGCAGCTGTCATAAATATAGTTGCCAAG
The DNA here is from genome assembly GCF_964273705.1 of Natrix helvetica. Taxonomy (NCBI): domain Eukaryota; kingdom Metazoa; phylum Chordata; class Lepidosauria; order Squamata; family Natricidae; genus Natrix; species Natrix helvetica. The sequence goes on along the minus strand of NC_138550.1, from coordinate 150,713,058 downwards.
CATCTGAATTTTGAACGTATGACCAAGGCAATGCTGCAAAGGTCATAAGTGTAAAAAACATTCACAAGTCACTGTTGTAACTGTAAACCATCACTAAACTAATGGTTGTAAATCAAGAACTATGATAGCTAGGTAGTTATATTTTGATAGATAGATAACGGTTGATTGATGAAAAATAGGTAGGTAGGTAAGTAGGTAGGTAAGTAGGTAGGTAGGAGAAAAAGAGAGTCATATTTTTCTTTCCCAAAATAGAGTGCTTAACACTTAAATTGGCTCGTGGCAAAAACAGTATTTTCTATTTTTAAATTGTTTACACACCTTGAAGTAATTTCAGCTATTCAAGGCTGATTTTATTGGTAACAAAACTGCATCAAGACATCCTATTATAAAATTCCCCTGAGACTCCAGGTATATCCAAAGAGCCCTTTTCTATTTTTACCATAGCCCTATTTTACAGTTAGATGGTCCCTCTGAGATACTTCAGTTGACTGCTGTTGAAAAACCTTTTGCACTCTGTGGCATTCTTCATCTGGCCAATAGGGTTTGGCTGTGATCCTAAAGCAGCAAAATGTGCAGATGGAGGAAACAGACATGTACAGCCAGAGGCAATTTGATGTCCATTACCTGGCTAAATGCTCAAGATCATTTTCCTCAAAACCAGTTTGCTTGTTCGATCAGATGTTCACTTGCTGTAAAGGTTTTAAGAAATCATTCTGCTGCTTACTGGTACAGCTGTTTCAGATTGTGTTCTCTCTAAAGATGTTAACACTAAAGTAGAATTCACAGGGAAACATTCAGATGTGTGAAAAATAGAACATTGGTAAATACTGCCAAGTACCACAGCTTGGAAAGAATTAAAACAAGGTTTTTATTCAATGTTAGGTGAAGCAGCCTCCCGAGAAACATAAAAGTAGCCATGTACTCTGGAACATTTAAATGCTTGAATAAAATTGTGAAATAATAATTTATTGATTCTCTGCGCATGCTTTCTTATGCACAGAGAACATTTATGTTCAGAGAAAGGAGGCAAAAGTGCTATGCAAGCAGAGTAGTGCAGAGAATTCACAGGTGTGCAAGATTTCCAGAGGATGGACTGCTTTAATGCTCTAAAGAGGAGTGTTTCATTTAAGCACCATGTTTTGCTATCTGTGCCTTTCTAATGTATTGCATTATCCTATCAGTTCATGCATTGTAATTAAACTGTAACATCTATAGGACAGTTTGTGTATTTAGTTCCTTCAGTTTTAATTATAAAATGTATTTATTAATATATATTAAGTGTACTGGAAGTCAGTCTAGATCAGTGGTTCTCAACCTGTGGGTCGGGACCCCTTTGGACCATTGGAAAAAACATATTTCTGAAAAAATACAAAAAACATAAAATAAACTTATGGTTGGGGTCACCTCAACATGAGGAACTGTATTAAAGGGTCTCGGCATTAAGAAGGTTGACACCCAGTGGTCTAGATAGATAAATAGACGGATAGACTGATGATTGATTGATTGATTCCAGGGAAAGTTACTGTGCTTTGGAATGTTCAAAGTTCAAGCATTAAATGCATAACAAAATATTTAGAAGAAAATGATCACCAACAAAAAAATGTAATGTAATAAATTGTCTGTGGGACCTGACCTTTGGTAATCTACTTATGTACAAGACTATCATGGGGAAAAAAAACTACATATGTTGTTATGAAGAGTCAACTTGATGGCTATTATATATGTATAATTTCTGAAATTATACTAGAAATAAGAAAACTAGATGCTCTTTTTTAATTGTTGAAATAACTGCAACAAAATATAAAGCTTTTCAACTCCACAAATTCACGATCATGCAAATGTGTGGGAGTCACATTAATAGCAGAGCTGGCATGAAATGACAAATTAGGTGGCTTATTTGTCACATCATTTCCTCTGTCTAATGGAACCTATTTGTGCTAGTGGTCATTTCAACATTATATAGGGTGGGAAATGTGCTTGGTTAATGAATGCTATTGTCAACATTGAAAGTCCTCCATTAATTGCTGTTTAACTACAATCTTTTCTCTTTTCCTCCTTTTTTTTTTAATTACACAGGGGACATAATAAGGTACCAGTGTTTACCAGGTTTTACATTAGTTGGTAGTGAGATTCTGACATGTCGACTAGGAGAGCGATTGCAGATGGATGGCACACCACCTTCTTGCCAAGGTTTTTAGCACTTAAAAAAATATTTTTTTAGCATATATTTGCTTACTTTGATGTCTTGCATGCACATTTTAGTTAGCATCGATAAACACCAGGGGAGAGTCATATATATATATATATATATATATATATATATATATATATATATATATATATATATATATATATGTGTGTGTGTGTGTGTGTGTGTGTGTGTGTGTGTGTGTGTGTGTGTGTGTGTGTGTGTGTGTATGTATATATGTATGTGTGTGTCTGTTTGTGTGTACACACACACACACACACACACACATACATACACACACGCATACTGTACATACCTACATACACACACACACACTGTATATATGTATGGGGAATATTGACTAAGTTGATTTGAAGTTGAGGAATATCCAGAGGGTAAATGTGAACCATTCCTGAAAACATTTATTCAAAAGTTATTTATGTGCATTGTCTTCTTATTTCCTTTCCTGCAACCATGGTCTTCTCAATTATAATATATGGCTACTAGTTGGATACCCGTGCTTTGTGACAAAACTATGTGATCAGGCAATGCAAGAGAAATCCGGTAGACTCCGGTACAATCTGTTGGCTCAGTGGTAGTCGGTGATTGAAACACATAAGGGAATATCACTCCCACCACCTTGAGTCCAGAAGCAGTTCCATAGGTGGAAGGCATAGATGTTTTGGTGTTTAGTACATTTAGTACTGTAAGGAGCTCAAGACTGCTCCTGAGTGAAGGAGTGCAACGTCTGCCCGTTTGAACTAACAGAATGTGAGGCAACTGGCAGTATTTCTTATACAGTGTGTGTGCGCGCGCGTATGTGTGTGTATACACACACACACATATATACACATACACACACACACTGTATAAGAAATACTAATAATCCGATCATCATTTCAAAAAATCCTTTCTAAGCAAGCACCTAGAAGCCAAGAGGAACATATGTGCCAAATCTTAAGTTTGTAGGCATTACAGTTCAGAAGATTTCGTGATGAGTGAGTGGTATTTGGCTTTTATATAGATTAAAACTAGACCATCAGGAACAGTGAATGATGAAAATCTGGTGCCTTAAAACTGTGCTTCTGGAAAGATTGTTGAACATCAAAAAGAGCAAATCATTAAATACCAGACACAGTAAATAAATTTGTTCACTGGAGCACTAATAATAAAGATAAAGCTTAAATATTTTGGACATATACTGTAGGAGAAGAAGCTTTTAAGAAGCTGTTTGGAAAATTTGAAGACAATCAAGAAAGAAGCTGACAAAAGATGAGATGGCTGGCTGTAATTACTGATGTCAAAGCACAAACTTACAAGACTTCAAAGAAGCTGACAGACAATCCTGGCAAATAGTTGTCCATTAAATCATGAAGAGTCAGAAGTGACTAAACAATTTAGTGACGATGTGGCAAAGATGTTAGACTAGGATTAGAAAGATCCATGATTTACGTACATATCTAGACATGAAAATTCACTGAATGACTTTGGGGCAGTCCTAATTTTTCAGCTAAACTTATTCCTCATAGTTGTGGATGATTCAAATGATTCAAATGTTCTAGATTTGCACCAGCTCTCTTTTAGTTTTTATGGTACAAATAATATAGTCTTCTTTTCTTTCCAGGGTACTCCATAAAATTATATTCACTTGGTAATCTATACCTTTGATAACTTGTTTATTTCAAATGCCACTTGACTTATTTCAATCAGAATAATAATCAGCCATTTGTGGAAGGGGGAGATACTATTTAGCAAAAACTTTCCAAAACGTATGTAGATCATTTGTGTTTTTCTTTTGAAAAAGATAAGCAGTGCATCAGTTCAATGAATGAATGAACAAACAAATGAATGAATGAACAAACAAACGAATGAATGAATGATCCACCAAGGAATTGCAATTACTAATGTTCTATCATCCCATCCCATCCCATCCCATCTATGAGTGGAAAGCAAGGATCTTGAAAATTTCCAATAAAAAATATATATTTGGTTATTTTATAAAAAGGCAACTTGAACAACTCAAAGCAGAAGCTGTGTAATGCTTAGGGACAGAAATAAGGTATCTATGAACAGATCAGAAGTTTCCTAAACATTCATTTTATGATATATATTTTATTAACTGTATTTTATTAAACACAAAAGGTGCAGAGAAAAAAATTTTTTTAATTAAATGATAATGTTACAATACACTTGGTCTATTGTCACTTAATATGTAAGGTTCTTGAACTCGGGAGTATTCACCATTCTTAATACTTTTAATTGAAATTGCTGAAACCTGAAAATTGCTACTACTTTTATTAGAAATATTGACCTTTCAAATATATTGCTAAAAATCCACACCGAGCAACTCAATTAAAGATAAGTCATAATGAGTGTCTACATTTCTAATAAAAGAATAGATGTGATTTGTTCTCATTTTAGTCTTCCATCCATAGGTACATGTAGAGAGGTTTTTAAAAAATATTATAGAAGGTGGTGGTGTGGCTGGTTTGCCTAAAGCAATAAAATCACTCTGAAGAGATATAATTTTATTTGCATGCAATCAATAAATGGTGTATCCTAGATTTCTACCGAAGCTGAGTAGCCCTCATCAAAAGCAGAACCCGAGCTAATATCTACCTTTGGTCTACTACACTGATGGCTAACCTTTTTGTTGTTGGGTGCTAAAAATGTGAGTGCATGCACGCAACAGCGTGCATGTGTGCTGGCACCCATAATGCAAAGCACAACCCACATGTACACACCCAGGCTCCCCACCCATGTCCGCCGCACAGCTCGCCTCCAAGCTGAGCTTGGTATTTCCACCCGGGGGCCGGGGAAGGCCATTTTTGTCCTCCCCAGGCTCCAGGAAAGCCTCAGATCATTTCCAAACTTCTGGTAGGCCCATTGGGCCTGTTCATTCTCCCAGGCTATGGAAGCTTTTCTGAAGCCTGGGGAGGGTGAAAACTGCCTCCCCTGGCCCTCTGAAAGGCTGAAAATCAGCTGGCCGGTGTGGGCATTCACGCTGGAGCTGACGGCTCGCGTGCTGGCAGATATGGCTCTGCGTGCCACTTGTGGAATGCGTGTCATAAGTTCGTCATCATGGGTCTACTACATTGCACACACAAGACAGAGGTAAAAGGCAAACACTTTGGAAATTACAGTTCACTATGGAATGTTTTAGATATACCCATCCATGTGACTTTAGTATTTATATCCTCATACTAGACCAGACCTGGTATATTTGACATATATTGGTGAACAGGAACAATTTGATTCTTCTACCTTTGCCATTCAAGATCAATTCAGCTCATTGTGAATGCTGTCTCACAGGATAATTTAAGTTCCTGTCTATGGGGGGAGCAGCTCATAGGTTTCACCATCCAGATTAAATGTGTTTGGGTGGTACCTTTTACTATTGGTCCGAACTACTGTGTAGGTATCAACATCAGAAATATATACTGTGTGACTGGGCTTCAATTATGCAGTCTTGACCATCAATTTGACTTTTTAAAATATTTATTCCACCCTCAGCTCAGAAACTGCTGGCTCCATCATCTTATTCTATTGCAGAGCAGATGCATTATAGAACACAAAAGTTAATTCCTTGTAGAAAAAGAGAGAGTCAAGTATAATTTAATTTCACCTGCATATTTCACCAAGCATATGGTGTTAATAGCTTTTCAATTTAGAGTTGACATACTATTTTTTTTTCTTCAGATATCATAATTGTGATAGTTGAAAACAGGTGATGGTCTATCTGCATTCCGACTAACAATCAATTAAGCACTTAAGGAAAATATGGCTCAATTCATCAAATGTTTAATTAAAAAAAAACTTTAGTTGTGAATAGCTTTGCTATTAAACGGCTGGGCATTTTATGAAAAAAAAATATGCACATTCTCTTAATTTCTTTTCTTTTTTTAAATATCCATTATCTAGGAATTGTTTATTAATCCATTTATTTAGCAAGGTTTAATTATTATATTCTCAAAGGATAAAAATAATCTGTGCCACTGAAATATTTGAATAGCACATCTTTTCCACAAAGAGCAACACTGAAATATTTGAATAGCACATCATTTCATAAAGAGCAACATGTAACTTCTGGGGCAGAGAGTCCTTTTCTTTTTCTCCAAATTATGCAGGCATGTCTAAAAAAGAGAAAAGAAAACAATACCAGGGAAAAGAAATAAAAAAGCCTGTTGGGCAGACTTGGAAATAGCTCCATTTATTTTCAGACACAAAGCATACTAAGCGTATGCTAAGTAGAGAGACAAAAAGAGCTGGCAAGCCATTTAGCTGATCAATGATCAGCTTGCTTGGCTGGGTGGAAATTCTATTAAATTTATGGAAGTTTAGTTAAGTATTTTGGTGCCTGCCTTATGGAATGAGTTTTCCTCTGAGATCTGAATGGTGCTCACCTTGACAATGTTCTGGAGGAAAATAAGGCCCTGATTGTCCCAGGATATGCTATCAAGTTTACCATTTACTATGTAGACTGTTCATTTTTTTAAAAAAAAAATCTAGTTCTTATACTGTGAACTGTTCAGAGTCAGTCTAGAGCCAGGAGCACCTATATCACTTGGAATGTATGGTTATATGGGTTAGATAGAGTCTAAGGACTGATAAAATACACACCTGTTTTAAGGGTCTGTTGTTGATGTTGTTAGTTGCAAAGTTGTGTGCGACCCATTGCTACCCCATGGACAACGTTCCTCCAGGCCTTCCTGTCCTCTACCATTCTCTGGAGTCCATTTAAGCTCATGCCTACTGCTTCGGTGACTCCATCCAGCCACCTCATGCTCTGTTGTCCCCTTCTTCTTTTGCCCTCAATCTTTCCCAGCCTTAGTCTCTTCTCCAGTGAGTCCTTCCTTCTCATTAGGTGCCCAAAGTATTTGAGTTTCATCTTCAGGAGCTGGCCTTCTAAAGAGCAGTCAGGCTTGATCTCTTCTAGGACTGAGCGGTTTGATCACCTTGCAGTCCAAGGGAGTTGCAGGAGTCTTCTCTAGTACTATAGTTCAAAGGCCTCAATTCATTGGTGCTCAGCCTTTCTTATGATCCAACTTTCACAGCCATACATTACAACTGGGAAAACCATAGCCATAACCATAGTTTTAAGGATTAAACAAGAGTTAATCCCTGCACCTTTCTGAATGTCCCGAAGTATCCCTCTCTTTGCACAGCCCAATAGTTTTGTCCTTTTGAAGCACTGATAATCTCAGCCTAGTGTCCCCATAGAGCCACCTTCTTGAAGGATGAAGAAATAAGAGAAGAAGGAGGATATATATTTGATGTATATGCATCATTGGGATACGGTGGCTCAGTGGCCAAGATGCTCAGCTTTTCGATCACAAGGTTGGCAGTTTAATGGTTCAAATCCCTAGTGCAGCATAACAGAGTAAGCTCCCGTTACTTGTCTCAGCTTCTGCCAACCTAGCAGTTTGAAAGCATGTAAAAAATTCAAGTAGAAAAATAGGGAGCACCTTTGGTGGGAAGGTACCAGTGTTCCGTGTGCCTTTGGCGTTTAGTCAAGCTGGCCACATGACCATGGAGACGTCTTCGGACAGCTCTGGCTCTTCAGTTTTGAAATGGAGTCAGGAATGACTAGCACATATGTGCAAGGAGAACCTTTACCTTTACAACTACAGTATATATCAAATTCTTTATGTAGTTAACTAATCTATCTATATTGAAAAACCTTTCTTTTTCAAATCTTTAAGAGATTAAAAGATGGGTAGCACTAATTATGTTTTCTCCTTTGGGTAATGAAACATCTGCAAGAAAACAACCAAGCTCAGAGAGCACCAAGGACCCCTCATTGAAATATGTAATTTGCTTTAACCATGCAAACTTTCTGTCATTTCAAAAGATACATAATGTATCAATGTACAGACTCAAAAAGTGACTTAGGCCAGGAACCATTTTATCATGGGGAGGAAATGCACAAACTAAGGAGTAAAATGGTTCCTTAAGTCTGGCAAGGCTTAAGACATTAAACTTTTCTCAAAGTGTAGATTTACAGGTCCACAAAGGACGTTGATAGCCAATAAATGTTGCATCCCTATTCTATCTGAAGTGACAATTATTTTGGAAGAGTTTAGCTTCTGTTTATTTGATACATAATAAGATACTGTATACTTGGATAAACAGACATCATTTCAGTAAAGAATATCTAAAATATACAAAAGTGAACATATCAAATACAAGAATCTGAACACATACATAATGTTTCCAGGCATTTATCCATGTTTTAATTTATTTGGGGTGGAGTGTTTGATGTCCAAGCTGAAAAGACACCAATTATCCTATATCTTTTCAGTTATTCAGTTGTTTACAGCTCATTTTCATTTTCTCTTTATTTCTCTGTTTATCTCTCTGTTTCTGTTTTTCTTTCTGTATCTCTCTCTCTCTCTCTTGCAGTATTGTGTCCAGCAAATGAATTGCGCCTTGATTCAACTGGAGTGATTCTGAGCCCAGGCTACCCAGATAGCTATCCAAATCTTCAAATGTGTGCTTGGACCATTTCAGTGGAAAAGGGTTACAATATCAGCCTTTACTTTGAATTCTTCCAGACCGAAAAAGAATTTGATATACTTGAGGTGTTTGATGGTAACTAAAGGATATTCAACTTTGAATGCGTAATAGTTCTTTTAGCAAGTAATACTACATTATGCATTGTATCAGAAATAACACAGTGTGATTGTTGCATACAATTAATGAACATTTTCACATGCTATGAACAGATGGCTGCAATATATTGCATTATTCAAATGATTATATATCCAACAAAAACATTTAACATTTCTCTAATTTTGGTCTTTCTTTTTTCCTCATATGTGTTCCCTGGGATCAAGGACCAAATAGTCACAGCCCATTGCTAATCTCCTTAAGTGGAGATTATACCTCCTCTCTCAACATAACAAGCACTGGCCATGAAGTATTTCTCCGATGGTCAGCAGACCATGGCACCAACAAAAAAGGTTTTAGGATAAGATACATAGGTAAGTCACCCCTCTTTTTTTTCACTCTACTTCAAAAGAATCAATAAGGGAAACAGCAAGCAGATTGAGATGGAAGAGAAATGGAAGCTGGACAAAGACTATATAGAGAAGGGAGAAATAAAATATTGGAAGATGTGATTTTAAAATCCAACTAAATGCAAGTTCAGTTCTATTGTCAATATAACCAGAAAATTTGATGATTCATTCTTTCTTTCTTTCTTTCTTTCTTTCTTTCTTTCTTTCTTTCTTTCTTTCTTTCTTTCTTTCTTTCTTTCTTTCTCTCTCTCTCTTTCTCTCTCTCTTTCTCCCACCCTCCCTCTCTCCATTCTTTTCTTCCTACCTACCTTTCTTCTTTTTTCTTCCTTTCTTCTTTCGTTCTTTCGTTCTTTCTTTCTCATTTTTTGTCTAGTTCAAAGTAGCCAACTACCAAATGAGCTCAGAATAATTTGTCTGCCTTCAAGGAAGGTGAAAACAACATCTTAATCATAGCAGTTCTTTCTGGAACAGTATGCTTTCTTTAAACTTTTGCTTATTTGTGTTTATAAATAAAGGCAACCATGAAGCATATAATTCTGCTTAGGTTTCTTTAGATTTTGATTTCAGCTGAAGAAGAATCCACACCTTTACCTTGAATTTCACTTTAGACAAGATTTAGGTGGCAATTTTGAAGTGGAACAATGTCAACTACAAGTTGTGATATGGACAGTTATTTTTAGGAGAAATACTATAGTGGTTCCATTCTAAATTAAAGATTTACATATGAACAAGATGCCCATCAGTTAACAACAGTAAAATGCTGGCTTCTGTAAACCAGTGTTATTTCTAAATTATCCTAAAAACCTTTAAATTATAAGCCAGTTTTTCTTCATTTTTTCTCATCAGTAACCTCCTTATAAGAAGATATGGATGTGAAAGACAGTCTGCTATGCAAAACTCCACCAGAGGGGACAAAGAGAGAGAGAGAAAGAAAGATGTACATTTATAGAAAATTAACAAGTCATTTCCATATTCCACATAATATGTTTTGTGTCTCTCTGTCTTCCCCTTCCTGACAAAAGCATTCACATTCCTTTTATTCAGCCAGCATATATATGTCATCTTTCTTGACCTTCCTTCCCAATATTAAATTACCTTGAGCACACGTTAAATTACGAATAACAATTAGAAATTTGCAAAATCTTCTAATGGAAAAATTAAACATGACAGTTAACACAGTAAAAGTAAAATTATATGTGTAAGTACACACACACACAAACACAAACACACACACACGCACAGAGAGACACTGGGGAGAATTCATAATGTTGGTACTTGGGGGGCAAAAAGAAAATATTCCTTTGGTTCTTATTTATAAGATTTATTTCAATACTGATATTTGCAATATCTCATGGGTGTAAGAACATTGAAAGTTGCAACATCCTGTTGGCTGATTGGAAATTTAGTTTTACTATATAGATCTCACTATCTGCACACCTGTCCTTCCATACATTACCGCATGATTCCCATTTCCCCAGAAGAGAAATGATGCCAGGGAAAAGATCCCCTGTAATATGAACCCAAGATAAATGGATTTATTTTTCTCTGTTAGGTAAACAAGGTGGTTTATTTTCCCACTGTTTGTAGCATCATTGCTAAAAAAACAATCACAGATATAATTCCTGCAGTCACCTCTCTGCTATTAAACAGTGCAATAATTAACATCCATAGAAGGAAGAAATTTAAGAATTGTTTTTTTTTCCCCCTTTGGTTCTGTTTTCAAGCTCTTTACTGCAGTACTCCAGAATCACCACCTCATGGTTTCATTGTAAGCCAGACAGGAGGCCAACTCAACAGCGTGGTTCGCTGGGCTTGTGACCGAGGATTCCGTCTTGTTGGGAAAAGTACTGCTGTGTGTAGAAAATCTCCCCTTGGATATTATGCATGGGATGTACCTGTACCGGCCTGTCAAGGTTAAGATTTCCATTACAAACTTAACATTCTCATTGTTTGGCTCTGATAATGTTAGCCCTATGAAGTAGACCAGGCCAGGAAATAGAAATTACAAAAAAATACTAGAACTTTACTTTATGGAGACTAGCTATAAAAACAGAATTTTGAAAGCCTGGTAGATTTTCTTGTTCCTTTCCTCTTATACTCAACAGAATCAAGGTGGGCTGATCTTGAGTTTCTTCTTCACTTCTTTATTTATTGGGGAAAGGCTTAATTACTTAATTTTTTTTCAAGAACTATCTCTATACTCTTCTACAAAGGACAACCAACCCTTTTTATCCTAGTTCATGGACGGTCATGCTTACTTTCCTTAAGATAGCACACAGCAGTCAGTTAAAGAGTACATATATCTCCAGTTCATGAAATATAAATGGTTTGTTAGTTGCTTTCCAGTCACAATTAATAGTATGCATTGTTTCTAAATTGGGTAATCTATAGATGGGCACATGAGGAGATCAAGTGGTAAAAGATTTGATATTGTCCACTGGCATGCAAACTATGATGCAAGTATGAAAAGGGTATTGTGACACCGTAGTAGCCATATCCACATTTTGGCACCAATGGTGCTAATTGAAGATGACTGAGGTCCAAAATAAATGGAGTCTTATGGTCTTTATCATAGATCTTCATCCATTGGAGCTTACTCTGTCAATAAGCTACAACATAGAAATGATGGTATGAGGCAAAGTAAGCAGTTCTTATTCTTAAAGCATACTGGTGATCACTGAAGAGAACAGTTTTTTTTTTCTTGATTAACATCATTAGGAACTTTGTATGCACCAAAAGAGATTATGAGATTTAATGCTCACCCTGGAATTTAATAAATACATTTCTGTTTCATCATCATTGGAGATTAGAGTATTGATGATTGGAGAAAGGGTCTTAACATGGAGTTTTGTCTATGGAATGCTGTTCTATGAGACATGCTCACACTAGGATTTCAAACTTACCATTGGTAAGATCCTGGCCAGAACTTTTAACTTTTAACCTACATGTGGCTTAGGAATGGATTACCTGGAATGATGATGATGATGATGATGATGATGATGATGATGGAACCATCAAGAAAGAAACAGAAGGTTTAATATTGCCTGCTCAAGAGCAAGCACTACAAACTAATGTGATGAAAGTGAAGATACAAAAATCCACTGACAATCCAAACTGCCAACTTTGCAATGACAAAGTCAACACTTTCACATTTAATATGTGAATGCAGCAAAATTGCACAAATTGATTACAAAACTAGATACGACTGAATTTATCTCCTGGTCATTATGTAAAAAATATGACTTACCTGTATCCAAAAAATCATGGGAACATAAAGTGGAAAAAATTATTGAAAATGAGAAGGGGAAGATTTTATGGGACTTTCAAATACAGACAGATCGTCATTTGGAACACAACATGCCAGATATCAGTGGAACAACTTGCCTCCAGAAGTTGTGAATGCTCCAACACTGGAAGTCTTTAAGAAGATTTTAGATACCCATTTGTCTGAAGTGGTGTAGGGTTTCCTGCCTAGGCAGGGGGTTGGACTAGAAGACCTCTAAAGTCCCTTCCAACTGCTATTCTATTCTATCACAGTTGTCAAAAACAGACAATTTATTGATATTGCGGAACCAGGAGACACCAGAGTTGAAGAAAAAGAACTGGGGAAAAAATCACAATATTGCGACCTGGCTATCTTAACTACACAGTTATGGATGAAGCATGTAACAGTGATATCCATTGTCATCAGGGCACTTGGCACCATGTCCAAGAATTTTACAAAACACATAAAGAAATTGCAGCTTCCTGCAATAACACCAGCAGAGCTGCAAAAAGCTGCTCTGAACATCATATATTTTAAGAAGATACTTGGTTGAAACTTACAGTAGGACGCTGACAGCAACCCATATCAACCTTTAGCACCAGTCAATGGTATTTGTGGCACATCTTTAAATGTTCATTTGGCTGAGTTTCATGTTTAATAAATAAAAGAGATAATAATAATATCCTTTATTGACATTGTACATCACGTATATAATAAAATTGGTTTAGCCTCATCATTTTTCCAAGAGTCAGTACTCCTCTAACTCAATTTAGCAGAATTGCTATGTTGCAGATTCCATCAGCCAAAGATTGGCAGGGAGTAGAAGATGTGGTGGACCCTACTCTGTGGAACATCCTCCCATTGGACATTAGAATGACCCCAAACCTCTACCATTTTTAAGGTCCTAAGAACCTAGCTATGTTCCCAAGCTTGTTTTTTTAATTGTTTAAAATGCTTTTAAATTTTTAATTGTAATATTTTTTTTCCTGAATTGTAAGCCATCCAGAGGCAAGGACTGAGATAGGCAGATGTAGAAATGGAATAAATAAAATAATAAAATAAAACTCATCCACATAAATTGACTATTGACTGACATTTAGAATGGCTGACATTCTAAATGTATCCCTTCCTGCATTTTCACTGCAGCCATATTCAGTGTAATACGCTTTTATGGCAATGCTTAGCAGCAAAACAAGGAATATGTTTTCAATTACTTTAACTCAAAATTCAGAAGAGATTATGAATTTCAGATTATTGAAAGAAATGCAAATTCATTTTTCTTCTTTTCTTCAGTTACATTTTCCTATACCAAAACGTCATCCATTCTAAACATGCTGTCATAGTTATGATGTTTCTACATTTCTATTATCTCACCTGTTTAATTACTTTTTGAAATATGTATTTTATGGCATTGAGAAGGAAGGAGTATTTCAGAGTGATGTTACAATGTTAATGAATGCACTTCGGTGGCGGCGGGCGGGGGGGGGAAACCAGATGTAGCATTTGGAGACTTAGAGGTCTATCATGGGTTGCTTGTAACCCTTGGATATCACATTGCTTTTTTGGTTTTAATATTATTATCTTAATTCTATGTTATGAGTTTCATTATTATGATTATTCTGTGAGTTTTATTATTTGGATATTAGCTGCTCCGCATATTGGAGATAAGCAGAATATAAGCATTGGCAAATTAATTAATATTGAAATCTTTTTATCAACCTAGCTTAAATACAAAGTACAATAACTTTTTAATTTGTTTTATTTTTGTTTTCATACCTGGTGCATGACTTTCATTTGTATCAAGTTGAAAATGAATTTTATATTTCTTTTTCCATCATCACTATTATTACATTCACTTCAATGTAAAATCACAGCTGCCAGTTCTTTAGCTGATGTTGGCCTTCATAAGTTTCAATTTATAACTCAAAAACCTTGGATGTTGTAGGATCTGTATAGTATACGTGTTGATCTAGTCAGAGTGGCCTTTTGTAATTGTCACATGAAAATTTTGTCAATATGTGGATTTTCTAAGTGCTTCCAATAATTTTTCAGTGGCACCCAATGCGGCAATAAGATTTGATTTTTAAATCTTGATACTTTCTTATCTTCTCCAATTCTTTGTCTTTTATTCTACTATTCCCTAGTATGGCCACAAATTATACACGTTGTCTTCTTTTATTATGATACTTAGCTGCCCAATCGGCTAATTGTTTAGATTAGATTTGGCATTGTTATCCATCTATTAAGGGCTTCCTAAAGATCTGAGGATAAGCAGATGTTGTTTGATGGTTTTAAAGGTTTTATTACAGGATATAAGCTATTTAGCTGCCTTTTGTAATTGACTGATGGTGATTTTGTCAATGCCAATTGTGTTCAAGAGATGTTCCAATTGTTTGGCAATTATTTTATTATTATTAACTGCAGTATTATTTAATCACTAATGTTTTGTTTGTTTTGTTTTGTTTAATATAATGTTTTAATTGTTTAATATGATGTTTTCTAGGAGACCCGGAATATTATTGTCATTCATAATCTTAATGGAAGACTAATCTTAAATAATCCTAAATGAATTGATGAAATGATTTCCAGATAATGTCATATAAAACAATGAGTATTTGCTGATGTTTGTCTCATGCAGCATTGTCTGGAAATCATTTCATTAGCATACACCTTCATGAAAACTATACTGAATATTACCACTCATATTATACCACTCATAATAGCACTCATTATTTTTAATGTGAATTTTCTTTAAATGCATTTTCCCACCTAAAGCATGAATATGTATTAATACATATTTACGGTTAACAGTTGCAATTTAGACATACAATATACAAGTGAATATGCACCTAGAAAAATACGTGTAGAATGTTTTCCCAATTTTATGCAAGCCATTTACTGGTGAAGGCATGATTTCCAGGATTTGAAATTTCCTGAGATCCGTTTCTTAAACGACTAAAGAGTTCCAAACAGAAGACCCCATTTAAATTTATTGAAATCAAGTTTCCTTGATTATATTGATTATTTATTTAAGTTTTATTGATTTATAAAAATAGCAAAATGCTCTACAAATACCTGTGTATTTGAAAACTTAAGGGCAATGTGAGCAATGTGATTTTGCTAGCTGAGCTGACTCTAAAATATATCTGTTTGACTTGGTTATGACTTGGTAATTCATGCATAATGTAGCTATATGCAAAAGGTTTAGGGGTTAGTCTGTCCTAGTCCTATAAATTTTTTTTCTGCTGACTAGTTCAGCTTTCCAGAACTATTTGAATGTGTTTTTCTTTCCCCATTCTAATTCTTGGAATCCCGAGTGGCAATACTAATAAAAACCTTTGTCTGTGCCTACATATGTGAATCAATCCACAAATTAAACTGGAAAAATTTTTAAATCTATTTTTACCTTCCTGAAACTAAAGCAGGGGTCATCAACCTTTTGGACCTGAGGGACCACCAAATTCATAATTTTAAATCTCGAGGACCACTAATATGATTTTTTTTTAAAAAAGATAAATAGTATTTAGTGCAATATAAAAAATGGAAATCATTTTTCTGCAGACCACCCAAATTTTCTCACGGACCATCAGTGGTCCATGGACCACTGGTTGGTGACTGCTGATCTAAAGGAAAGTAGCATTTGCCATGTATACTTCAAAAACTTTTTAGAAAAAAAATGTTTTGAAACAAGGGGAAGAGCAATGTATTTTTAAAACAGATGTATATATATATTTAGATTCACATGTAATCTAATCTGGAATCTGGAAAACAAATGTCTCTTTGAGTAATTGATGTATGAAAATAGCCATGTCTTTTATGCAATTCATTAATACAGCAGCATCCTATGGCAAACTCATTTGGAAGTCAGAAAAAAATGTTATGGCTTCAAGGAGGTGCTGTATTCATATTTTGCCATACCTCTTCCAAACAATGCTCAAAGCAGGCATAGTTTTTTGTACAAGGTTTGATCAATCATAGGGATTGGATTCCCTTTAATTCAATTAAAGGGATTTAATTAAAGGGAAATAACTCTTGACTTGGACATTTTATACAGAAGTTGTTTGAAACCTGACTAATAATAAGGATGCTGTGGGATGTTTGCAGCTGTTTTATTACCGAGCTAGGTAACATCATCAGTGGTAGAAGGGAGTGGAGTTTACTCTCTGTTTATATATGGTACTGGTAGCTTACCCTGCCAGTACTGATGGAGTGTTCTTGGTGGTTCCTTGATTAGACTGTTTGTCTGAGTTGGTAGTTATTTGATTGAGCTTTTATTTACTTCTTATATTTTGCTTAGTATTAATCTTGGTCCCAAAGGTATTTTTTTTCAAGAGGCAACTGGAATTTCTGATTTTTCTTTGAATACGTTTTGCTTCTCATCTAAGAAGCTTCTTCAGCTCTGACTAGATGGTGGGGAATAGAAGGATTTATACTCCTTGCAGACAGCTGGTCATTTGCATTCTTTTAGAGAGTTGTTGGGGCTTTATCTGTGTCGTCAGGGTCACCTGAGTATTGCAAATGGATGTGGACAACCATGACCAGGGTGACTGAGAATCTACACAGACATATTCATTTTAGTGTTAATCTCTGCTTATTTGGGTGTTGACTGCTAGTGAGGAGGTGTTTCGGTTTTTTTGTTTCCTTTTTGGCTTTTTGATTGTCTTTTGAAAGGTGTATACACCGATGGTGCAACTGCTGATTCTAATCTTAGATTAACGGAAAGAGAACTCCCTTTTAGCAGTACTGCATAAATCAGTATGTCTTTGCTTTGCTTTCCATTTGTCTTGTCACCACAATTATGATTAATAGTTTCCAAAAGTAGGAGTGTTGAGTCTTGCCATTATTACAAGTAATCAGATGGGCTTTATGTTATCTTTGCCACCTGAAAATGACTATTTCCTGAATAGCTAAGTGAATTCAGTAAGATGAACATTTTAAACAATATGGATGGAACTTCAAACTGATGGTCCTGATCCTCCAAGAAGTACCCACTTCTGGAAAAACGAGGTTGAGGAATGCTATAAATAACTCAGTATATGAGATTCCCAGTCTGTTTTGGCTGATGGTGCTGCCATCTCCTGATGTAAAGATTTGCATGATTCTGAAGGAGGGGTGGCATTGACTCCTCCCCAACACTTTGGCATCCTTAGCCAATGCCAATTTTTCCTTAGCCTAAATTTGACCTTGATACAATGTTATTTAAACATGTACGCTGCACATCATACAAAGTGAGAATTATTACTTAGGGTTATAAAATAGGAGTAAGAGGCTAATAAAATATAGTGTCTCTTTCAACAGCTATTTTTTACAAACACCAGATTGTTGGAAGCAGATGGATACTTATATGAACTCTTCCAAGGATGATTCTCTATGGGTTCTACAATACTTTTAACTACTTCAAAATCAATAGTTCCCCTTTGCTTTAGTTTTATTGAACTAGTTTGTTTTATTGGACTTGGTTGCACATGCAAAGAGACAGGGATTTTATTTTTACCCTCAGGAAAATCTCTAGTGTGTGTGTGTGTGTGTGTGTGTGTGTAAAAATACTCCACACATACATATCTATTTCATTCCCCCTTACAGAATGTATTATTTTTTAAAAAAATATGTGTCTATTAAATAAACAAGCATCAGCAACAAGGAAGCATCATTTCAAAACTTGAGCATACATTCTCTTTTGTTTCTTTTTAGTCATATAAATTATTCTATCAATGCTGATTGGCAGGTATAAAATTCAAAGTTATGAAAGAGATGGGGAAGTGAATAGGCTGACCTTGGTCTTCAGTTTGTATTGTTTGAGGCATCATATTTTTGAGTGAAATGAATAACATTTCTGACAGAATGCTGAAAACCTTTATGAGAAACTACTTGAATGAAATGGTATCAAGGAATATTCTGCTAGTCTAACCCAGTAAGAAAATAGAGCAAATAATTACAAAAGAAAGCATGGGGAAAGAAATGTGTTATTCACCAAATGATTGCCTAGAGACCAGCAATGATGCTATGCTTCTAAATTAGCCAGCTAGTAAAAACTGTAGCAACATATCCTTTTGAAATAGCTCTTTGTAATAAAAACAGCAAGCAGTTGAACCTATCACCTGAAGCCTTTATGGGAGTGAAAAGAGAGTCCTTCTAAAACATCATTATAGAACCTGCTTTACTTTTCCTATTCAGAAAGAAAAAAAAAATCATTCTTTCCAATCCCAATGCCTTCATATTTTCTTCAGTTTTCAACTTCTGGAAGATTGTGTTGGCACTGAGGTAGTTTTCTTCTTTCAGTTTGGTCCTATTCTGCTCAAAATCTCAAAGCCGTTATGTTCTCAATCATATTTAGAAGAAGCCAACCTTTTGATGACTAAATAAATAATACTTGATATTGTTGAAGAACAAATTTTCAACCTGAAACGAAGAAAAAATATCTAATAGAGTCAGAAAGACATGAAAGTACTTGAATCCTAAGAAGATGGAACTTAAGCCTATTGTATAGATTGGGAGTTTTTCTGGCTTCAGACACTGCAAAGGGGCAATGAATGCTTCACCAAGTTTGATGATGTCAGGCAATAAAACTAAGAAAGACATGCTGAGTTTCTTCTAAGCCTGGGGAGTCAAACTCACGGCCTCATGGCCGGCGTCACAAACCATATTGGGACTTTTTCCACCGTTGTTAAAATGGCATAGGTGTTCTGACCTAGGCTTCCCGAGAGCATGAAGCATACTACTTGTCCTGACAAAAACCCATTTTCTTAATTTACTGTGAATTCTGCTCATTCACATCCAGCAAAGTCTTTCAAGGGAGGATTTACAGTCACAGAACTTATCTGGCTTGGAGAGCTGCCGGGCCGATTTCTGCAAGACTTGGCAAGGAGCCTTGGAGAGTCATAAACCAATTAAGTGAACTAATTGTCTCCTGCAAACTCCACACCCCTTTTGCTACTCTTTTATTTTCTCTGGGAGGGGCCATTGATCGTCCACCTGTGGCCTTACTCCCAAGTCGACCCCTTCTCTTTAGCTGTTCCCTTTGTCTAATTAAAAATAATTTGAATCTTTAGGGGGGACATATCTTGACCCTCTTCCTGCCAACAAACTATCTAAACTTTGCTGTCTCTTGTTCCTCTGGAATACAGCACCCCCTCATGGAATCCAGACTACATTCCACCACAAAAGAAACTCATTTGCAAGGGCAGGTGGCTGTGAAAAAGAAAAGAAAGTCTGAATGATGCATTATTTTTGATGCTGCAATTCTGCCAAGCATTTTAGTCATATTTTCATATCTGAATTAGAATTCTATTTCTGAATATTAGAGATAATAAACATAGAAATCAAATTTGCTCGTGTAGTCAAATTCTGAAAACTTGCTAATTCTCCCAAGCATCTTTAAGAATTTTAAGAAGTCTGAAATCATATTTTCATATGTGAATTACAGTTTTATTTCTGAATACTAAAAATAATATACATAGAAATTTAATTTTCCAGTATAGTCAAATGACATTTTGCTTGCCTGTGTTAATGTTTCAGCTATCTCCTGTGGAATTCCAAAAGCTCCATTAAATGGTGGGATATTAACTACAGATTACTTAGTAGGCACGTATGTTACTTACTTTTGCAATGATGGGTACCGGCTATCCTCCAAGGAACTAACCACTGCATCCTGCCAGCCAGATGGCACATGGAGCAACCATAATAAAACACCTCGCTGTGTAGGTAAGCATAACCTAGAAAGGATCTATTTGCTTTGTTGTTAAACAGTTAAAGATCATTACTAATATTTCACTTTCCAAATAATTATAGATTTAAAGGGATTGTAGGTAATGAGTGAAGCAACCCCCAAGTGAGTGTATGTACAGGTAGTCCTCAACTTACAACCATTTATTTAGTGACTGTTCAAAGCTACAACAGCACTGAAAAAAGTGAGTTATGTGCAGTCCTCATGCTAATGTTGCTTGTTGTAGCATCTCTATGATTATGTGGTCGAATTTACGCTCAGGCGGTTACAGCAGCCTGAGGTCACCTGAGCATCATTTGCAACATCTCCAGGAGGCTTCTGACAAGCAGAGGCAAGGGGGAAAGCTGGATTTGATTAATGATTTGCTGATTCACTGAACAACTGCAGTGATTTGCTTAATAGCTGTGGCAAAAAATGTCATAAAATTGCATGCAATTCACTTAGCAACAGCCTTGCT